>NC_084655.1:3002500-3162500 GCF_019802595.1 Syngnathoides biaculeatus
TTTTGGTTGGTTTTGGTCCAAAGTTAAATGACTGTCTTTCTCTTATATGACGTGCAAGGTGTTTCTCATAAAATGAACAACAGTTTAGATTGAAAAATTCTTAAAGTTACCCACTACAAAATTTACATCAAATAAATAGCGTTATCCTGTACCAGTATACGACATACCTTCTTTAGCATGTTCCTGTTGAAAAGTCTCCTGTGGGTGCGACATTTAACCACATAGAAGGCAAAACTCCATCAAGCAGCTGAGGTGTTGACTGCAAAATGGGCAAAACATTACATTGACTCGATCGTGAATCAAAATGTTGCAGTAAAGCATGCCATCACTTCTCTTCCTGTCCAACAGCACTCAATGGTACATCACCTATGTGGGTTGTGTAACATATCCATACCTGTCAACTCGTACGGTATAGTTGTAGTTCATACGGATTTTGTGGTGAATCTTACGTATACGGCCGTATATCACAAATCATACGGATTCTGAAACTGCAGACCCAATTCCGTTCTCCCCAAAAAGTTCTTTTGGTTTCGCAACAGTTTTTTGTCGCGGTCGGTCGAGCTCTCTAGCGGAGCTTTTGCGGTCAACTTGCTGGTGTTCTGGCTCGCACATCGGCAGGGTTCACGTTCCTCCTCCTCCAAAGTGCTTCCTCAAAATAGCCGATGGCACATTTTTCCTCCCCACAGTGTCACTAGGAGACCGCCGTGAGTTTGGTTACGTTAGAGTGACACCTTGAGTTGTGTTACCTCTCTTACAGGCAAACCAATGTTCCATCATCTCAGCAAAGGGATCGAAGCAGTGCTTTGCTTACCTCACAGCAATGCAGACTGTGAAAGGATCTTCAGTGTAGTGAGAAAAGTTGACACATTTCAGAAAATTGCTTGCTCGAGAAACACTGACAGCATTATTGCAATGCAAAGTCAATATAGCTGGATGCTGTAACTTCGAGCCGAAGGGTCAGCATTTAGAGTTGGTGAAGAAAGTTACACATGAATACAATTCTGAACATAGTAATGCCACAAAATAGACTTTGATAATTAGACATTAACTTCAGATATTATGATTATGGAGATCTACAATAAAAATCATTGAAAAACTTTGTTTTTTTTCCCTCTGTCATTATGACATATAATTTCCTTCGGTATGTTATAAGGATTTTTTGCTCTCTAGAAGGATTTTTTTGGTAGTTTATACAGGTTGGTGCTCCGAAAAGTTGACAGGTATGCATATCACTTGTTCCCATTATCTATTTTCTGAACTGTTGAACTGCTAAGTGGATGGAAAGAGTACTTTAAGAAGTTAATGAATGAAGACAATGGGAGAGAAGGTAGAGTAGAAGAGGCAAGCGTGAATGACCTGGAAGTGGCAATGATTAGTCAGGGGGAAGTTAGAAAGGGACTGAACAGAATGGAAAAATGGAAAGACAGTTGGTCCTGATGACATACCAATGGAAGCGTGGAAGCAATTTGGAGATCTGGCTGTGGAGTTTTTGACCAACTTATTCAATAGAATACTAGCGGGAGAGAAGATGTCAGAAGAATGGAGGAAAAGTGTGATCATTCCCATTTTTAGGAACAAAGGCGATTTTCAGAGCTTTTGAAACTATAGAGGAATAAAGATGATGAGCCACGCAATGAAGTTATGGGAAAGAGTAGTGGAGGCTAAACTCAGGACAGAAGTAAGTATCTGCGAGCAATAGTATAGTTTCATGCGTTGAAGGTCTGAGGTCCCCGGTTCAATTCCGGACCCGCCTGTGTGGAGTTTGCATGTTCTCCCCGTGCCTGCGTGGGTTTTCTCCGGACACTCCGGTTTCCTCCCACATTTCAAAAACATGCAATATAACACACTCTAAATTGCCACTAGGTGTGATTGTGAGTGCGGCCGTTTGTCTCAATGTGCCCTGCGATTGGCTGGCAACCAGTTCAGGGTGTACCCCACCTCCTGCCCGTTGACAGCTGGGTTAGGCCCCAGCACTCCCCGTGACCCTCGTGAGGATAAGTGGTGAAGAAAATGGATGGATGGATGGATGGATGGATGGATGGATGGATGGATGGCTAGTACAGGATCTATATGAGGGCAGCAGAACAGCACTGAGGTGGCTGTGGAGTTTTTGACCAACTTATTCAAAAGAATACTAGCAGGAGAGAAGATGCCAGAAGAATGGTGGAAAAGTGTGCTTGTCCCCATTTTTAAGAACAAAGGCGATGTTCAGAGCTGTGGAAACTATAGAGGAAATAAGATGATGAGCCACACAATGAAGTTATGGGAAATAGTAGTGGAGGCTAGACTCAGGACAGAAGTATCTGCGAGCAACAGTATGGTTTCATGCCTCGAACGAGTACCACAGATATGTTATTTGCCTTGAGGATGCTCGTGGAAAAGTACAGAGAAAGTCAGAAGGGGCTACATTGTATCTTTGTAGACCTAGAGAAAGCCTATGACCAACAGAGGAACTGTGGTAGTGCATGTGCAAGTCTAGTGTGGCAGAGAAATATGTTGGAATCATCCAGGATATGTATGAGGGCAGCAGAACAGTGGTGAGATGTGCCATGGGTGTGTCAGAAGAATTTAAGGTGGAGGTGGGACTGCATCAGGGATCCACACTGAGCCCCTTCCTGTTTGCGGTAGTAATGGATAGGCTGACAGATGAGGTTAGACTGGAATCCCCCTCGGCTATGATGTGCGCAGATGATATTGTGATCTGCAGGTGGAGGAACAATTAGAAACAGGGAGACGCACACTGGAAAGTAGAGGAATGAAGATTAGCTGAAGTAAAACAGAATATATGTTGAATTGTATTTTACTTTCATTATTTGATTGATATAAGATAGGGTCCAAAGTCGCAAATCCCTACAATGTGCATGAATGTGAGGGGTGAATGAGGAAGAGTGAACCTCCAGGGAGAAGAGATAGCGAGGATGAACGACTTCAAATATTGGGGTCAACAATACAGAGCAATAGAGAGTGTGGTAAGGAAGTGAAGAAACGGGTTGAAGCAGGGTGGAACAGTTGGCAGAAACTGTCTGGTGTTCGATGTAACAGAAGAGTCTCCACTAGGATGAAGGGAAAAACAGTGTTGAAGCTGGCCATGATGTACAGATTAGAGACGGTGACACTGAAGAAACAACAGGAAGCAGAACTGGAGGTAGCAGAATTGAAGATGCTGAGGCTCTCGCGTGGAGTGAACAGGTTGGCTAGGATTAGAAATGAGCTCATTAGAGGGACAGCCAAAGTTGCATGTTTTGGAGACAAGGTTAGAGAGAGCAGATTTAGATAGTTTGGACATCGTGAGAGGCGAGAGAGTGAGTATATTGGTAGCAGGGTGCTGAGGATGGAGCTGCTCGGCAAAAGAGCGAGAGGAAGACCAAAGAAAAGGTTGATGGATGTTGTGAGGGAGGACATAAGTATGGTGGGTGTTAGAGAGGAAGATGCATAAGATGGGCTTAGATGGAAAAAGATGATATGCTGTGGCGACCACTAACGGAACAAGCCGAAAAGAAAAGAAGAAGAAGAAGACATCTGTAAGGAGAGGTACCACTGTATGTAATACTTTGCCATCAATTTTCACTCTATTGAACCGGAATTATGATCAGTGTTCTCCCATCCATTCATCCATTTTCTGCCACTTAGACAAGGTCAAGGCAGGGGGGCAGCAGAAGCTTGAGCAGGGACACCGAGACTCCCCTCTCCCCAGCCACTTCATCCACCTCTTCCAGAGGGATCCCAAGGTGTTCTAAGGTCATCCGAGAAATGTAATCTCTCCAGGTGGTCCCGGGGCCTCTCCGGGGTCCCCTCCTAGTGGGAGGTGCCTGTAGCACTTCACAAGGGACGAGTCCTGAAGTCATCCACATCAGATGCCCCAGCCAATTTATCTGGTTCCTTTCGATGTGGCGGAGCAGTGGCTCTACTCTTCCCTGTTGGCTGACAGAGCTTCTCACCCTATCTCTAAGGGAGAGTCCGTTAACAGTGCATAGGAAACTGATTTTGGCCGATTGTACCTGGGCATCTTTCGGCCATTACCCAGGGCTTGTGACCATAGGTGAGGGTAGGAATATAGATGGACTGGTAAATTTAGTGCTTCGCCTTTCAGCTTAGCTCCTTCCACAACCGATTGATACAAAGTCCACATCACTGCAGACGCTGCACCAATCTGTCTGTCGATCTCCCGTTACATTCTTCCCCTATATGTAAAAAAGACCCCAAGATACTTTAACTCCTCCACTTGGGGCAAGACCTCATTACTGACCTGATGAGGGCATGCTCCTGTTTTCTATCTGAGGACCATGGTCTCCGATTTGGAGGTGCTAATTCTCATTCCATCCGCTTCAGACTCAGCCACGAACCACTCCAGTGAGAGTTGCAGACCACAGCTTGATGAGGCCAACAGAACCACATCATCTGCAAAAAGCAGAGATGCAATACCGAGACCACCAAACCAAATCTCCTCTACGTCTTGGGTGTGTCTAGAAATTCTGTCATGAATGCAATGAACAAATCCGGTGACAAAGGCATCCTTGGTGGAGTCTAAGCCTCACCGGAAATTAGTCCAATTTACTGCTGGCAATGCGGACCAAACTCTTACACTGGATGTATACATAGACCGAAGAGCCTCCATCTGGGGATTCAGCCCTTCCTGGTGTCACTGCCATTTCCCACATGAGCTTTGAAGTCCCCCTGAAGATTGATGGAGTCTCCAGTGGGAGCACTCTCCAGCACTCCCCCCAAGGACTCCAAAAGTTGTGGGTACTTTGAACTGCTTTTTTTTTTTATTCCATAGGTACAAAACAGTCAGAACCCATCCCCCATCCGAAGGCAGAGGTAGGCTCCCCTCACTTCTTGCAACATACAGACACCAAACCGGAGAGCAATAAGCATACCCACACCTGCTTGGCGGCTCTCACCGTGGACAACTCCAGAGTGGAAGAAAGTCCTCGTGCTGATTTCAGATTTCAGTTTGTCAGCCAAGGTTTTATTTAAGTGATTTCTTGACCAAACAGGTCTTGAGATAATCAGGCTTGGACGTCAAAGCAACGATTAAAAATTAACTCATCAGCTTTGTAATAAAATCAGAGTTAATTGGGCAGGAGTTAGCTTTTCTACCCATGGCCATTTAGCTTTGAATAGTTTATTTACGTTAAAAACAACATCACCATTTAAAAACTGCATTTTATGTCAATCTGGGTATCATTGACTGATATTTATATTTGTTTGATGAACTTAAAGTGGGCAAACTATGCGAAAAATAAGAATATGACAACAGGCAAATATGTTTGAAGTTTTTCAAGGCATGTATGTAGCTTCTCTTTTTGTTATAGCCACATGATAATTTTCCTCCCCGCTAATTGCTAGTTTTGTGAGGCTGCACAACATAAAACACCAGGTTACTCAGAGAGCAGGCGCAACAACAAATATGACTCACGTTCTGGATTTCTGCAAAGGATAGCTTTGCTTTATTTAAAAAAAATCTTCATTGGTCAGGAAGAATGTACAGAAAGTGAGCTTCCAATTGCTCACTATGGAACAATAATTCTATCCCTGCCAGTGCTTTTGCAGTGTAGATTTCCCCCATGAAACTGTAGGTATGGTTGATGTGTTTTACACCTAACATGTGTTTTACACTTAACTTAGATCTTGAGATACAGAAGATACACTGCATGGACCAGCTCTTTCAATTTTCTTCCTGTACAGGATCGTCCACGTGACATGGGCAAGATATTTTCACATATTTTCTTAGCAATAAGTGGGCTGAGGTAAAATGTGTCAATAAATGGCCTTCTGCAAACGCTTGAAATTGGTGCATGATATGAGTCTTTGTGCATGAAGAGACAGTTCACATGAACCTTCTCATTATATGGGTTGTAATTTTTCGTAGATTCCTGTGATTCCAACTTTCTTTTCTTTTCTTTCTCTCTCTCAGAAAATACTGGTCTGCAACGTCAACAATGCGGACTTAATGGGAGTTCATCGAGAATCAAATACAAAACCATACGTAACACGATGTTCAATTCAAAACCAGTACGTTTCTTCCTTTGAAAATACAACAGGAAAACAAGAGGCAAACAAGACCACAAGATACAGTGTAGAAAATAAGAATTTGAACACCTTGCTGTTGTCATGGTCCTGCCGGTCCAGCCCTGGCTGTGCGGGTTGCCGCGCTGATTGGGAGGCACACACCTGCGGCTCATGCTGGCTGATTGGCCCCGGTGTATATAGGACCATGGGGACGATTGGTCCAGCGCCAGATCGTTGCGGTTCATGCTCTGTTTCAGCACTCCCATATCTCTGATCATTTTTGTCACGACTGGGGCTCGAGGGCGGATCCAAATGCACGACTCTAGAGAAGACGCTGTCCTTGTCCACCCACTCCTCACTGGCAACGGTTAAACCGTCAGACCCTCAGCTGGTGGCGAAGCTTCCAGCCCAGAGGGAGGAGGGGCCACCAAATCACGAGGTGTTCTGCCACGAAATGCGGGTGGAGTTAGAGCGGCAGAGCGCCGAACTGGCGGCTCTCATGGCATGCCGCCGCCTTCTCACGTTCTCGTCCAGAAGGAGGTGGTGATGCTGCCGCCGCCTCACATTGCTGTCCAGGAGGAGGAGGAGGGGGTGATGCTGCCGCCGCCTCACGTTGCTGTCCAGGAGGTGGCGCCGCCGCCACCGCCTCACGTTGGTGTCCAGGAGGTAGCACCGGTTCCCCAGCCGCCTCACGTTTCTGTCCAGGAGGTGGTGATGGTGTCGCTGCCGCCTTCTCAACGTTCCCATCCAGAAGGAGGTGGTGATACTGCTGCCGCTTCACATTGCTGTCCAGGAGGAGGAGGAGGTGGTGATGCCGCTGCCTGCTCACGTTGCTGTCCAGGAATTGGCGCCGCCGCCGCCTCACGTTGCTGTCCAGGAGGTGGCGCAAGTTCCCCAGCCGCCTCACGTTGCCGTCCAGGAGGAGGTGGTAAATCCGCCGCCGCCTTCTCACGTTCTCATCCAGAAGGAGGTGGTGATTCTGCCGCCGCCTCACATTACAACCCCTGTGTGGGAGGTGAAACAAACTGACTGGGATGAAAAGCCGGGCAAAGAGATTCAAAATCGAAGTCATCGGAGTCGTACTCAGGCAGCCGGTCATACAAATCACGGTCCTCCTCATATTCCGAAAAGTCAGAGTCCAGAAGAATATGAGGAGCCGGACGGGTCGTGTTCGGGACGTATTCATACCTCGCTGGCGGAGCATAAGACACGGAAGCGGAGGACATCAGGGAGCCTACCCGGATCGGACAGGCTTGGTCCTCCGGCAGACGGTCTACCTTGCGTCGGTCCCGGCGCCGCCGGGTCTTTCCTGCTGGGTCCTGTATTGGCCAGTTCGTTCTGTCACGTCCCATCGGAACGAGAGTAGGACCCAAATGCAGGAACTCGAAAGACGCAAGGTAGTTCAAGAAGAGACACGTTTATTATATGCCGAGGTCGGGGATCGAGCAGGCAGTCCGGTGCAGCAGCGGTAGTTGGGACGTCGGGCGAAGAGAGTAGGTGAGCGGGCAGGCAGGAGTCGGTACATGGGAGAACAATCAACTCAGGCAGAAGTATCAAAGGAGTCAGGCTTACAAGGTTGGTCGGAGAACATGCGAAGGTCGGTAGACACAGGTTCGATCAGGGATACCGGGGCACACGAACGGGACATGAAGATCATACGAACTGGCCCGGCCAGTTGTCATCGCGGTCATATGAATCCACAGCATAATCAGACTCCATGAGGCGCAGGTGTGCACCTTCCAATCAGCGCACCTGTGCGGACACCCCCACAGCTCGTGCTGGAGTGGCAGGGTCATGACATTAACCTTTCAAACTAGCTGTCACAGGCCCTTGTGGTATCTCCTTGAATTTTCATAACAAGTCAGTCCAATATTTCTCTTTCAGGTGGCTCACATGCTGCGGTTTTTGGGTCTCTTGTTGACTCCAACATCTTCATCACATTTTGAGTCATCAGTCTGACTCAGCCAGTAGCTGCAACTGTACATTGTATCAGCATTTGATGTGGAGATATATTCAGAAGTGCAGCTTTTTATTACTGTCGCTGTGAGAAGAAATGCTCATCCGACAGTGGTGGGAAATGCTAGCAATATACATCCATAGTGACTTGCACACAGGCACTCATTATCATCATGTCCCAAGAGAACTAATTCCGATTTGTGGTCTGCATTTTAAGTCTTGGGACATAAAATAAAAGGAAAGAGTCTGGGTTGTGGAATTTTCCATCCAGGTTGTTTATATAGCCTAATTAAGTTCATTAAAAAACATGCTTGTCCAAAAATACTGTACTGTACTGATATTGTACATCGTACTTACATGCTTCTATTATTCCGACAGACCTTCCATTGGACATGGCTAATTTCATTTGGTCGCAGTGGAATCACGGTAGCCATGGTCTCAAAATAGCTTCATTCCATCCTCTGCTCAGTCATTTCCTTCATATCTTCAAGCAAATGGCAAATGAACATGGCATCTCCTCTGAAGATGAACTCTCAGCTTCTTTCCAAATCTGCTCTGGAACATTCTTAGCCACTTGGAAGCATCGCCTTGCCGCCAGTCAAGAAATCATCTGCCAGGCGTATCTGCACTCAAAGTTCTCATCCAGCATCAAGTCAAGTCTCGGTACACCAATAGACTCTCTTTAAAGGACAATTTGGAATCAAAATAGCCTTAAAATTTGGCGCACCCTGAACTGGTTGCCAACCAATCACAGGGCACATGGAGACAAACAGACTCACTCACAATCACACCTAGGGGCGGTTTAGAGCAGGGGTGTCCAAACTTTTTGCAAAGAGGGCCAGATTTGGTAAGGTGAAAATGTGTGGGGGCCGACTATTTAGCCTGACATTCTTTGAACCATTAACATTAAATACAAATTAACTTTTTGGGATTTTTTTAATTTAATTACAAATGGCATACTTTTACTTTTACATTTTTTTTTACATTTAGGTTTTTACCGAAATCACAAACCACAAAAAATTAAGAAAACTATAAAGGATATCTAAGTTCATGTGAAACATTACATATTATTCACTCAATGAGCTCCAGTTGCAGGTGGTCTGGAGCGTCATCAGGGTCCACGGAGAAAGGAGAGGAAAAAAGCGTGATCTCCTTTTCAATAGCAGCAAAGTCCCGAAAGCGCTGCTGAAACTCCTCAACCAGAGATGAGATGTCTGCTGCATACTTTGTCATTTGCGCACTGACATTGATCTGTGGGAAACTGGTCACAATTTCCTGCAGCGACGGGAAATGTGCGGTATTGGGCTGCGCCTGTGACAGGTGTCTTTGGAAAAGTAGCAGCTTGGTCCGAAAGGCTTTGATGTGTGAATACAGTTGGCTTACCACTGCATTTTGCCCTTGAAGGCTTGTGTTCAGCGCATTCAGATGTCGCGTTATGTCAACTAAAAATCCCAAATCAGCCAGCCAAACAGGATCATTTAATTGTGGCATGGGTTGTCCCTTTTTAGTCAAGAATTGTCCAATTTCCTCCCTGAGAGAGAAGAAGCGCTGCAGCGCAGACCCCGACTGAGCCACCTTACGTCGGTGTGATACAAAACATCTCCGTATTCAGCCTGGATGTCGAGAAGAAACTGTTGAAACTGGCGGTGCCACAGCGCTTTGGAGCGAATATAATTAATAGTCTTTATCACCGGTTTCATAACATTATCATATTTCATATATTTGGCACAGAGAACTTCTTGATGAATAATACAGTGGAGTTTAATAGCGCTGCCTCCTTCTTCGCTGACTTTGTTACAGACAAGGCTTGATAATCCACTCCGCTCGCCAGCCATGGCAGGTGCGCCGTCCGTAATAATCCCGGTGACTTTATTCCACTGTAGTTTCATGTCATCTACAGTGGAACAAACAGAAACAAATAAATCCATTCCTCTTGTTTGGCCCTTCAGACTCTGGAGGTCCAGAAGCTCTTCACTCACGTTCATGTCATTGTCCACTCCTCTTAAAAAGATCAGTAACTGAGCGGTGTCGGACGCATCCGTGCTTTCATCGCACGCTAACGAGAAAAAGTCAAACTCAGTTCCTTTTGCCTCTAACTGTCTCTTAATATCTAATGAAATGTCTTCAATTCTCCGTACCACAGTATTACGAGCCAGGCAAATATTGGCAAACTCTTGCTTCTTCGCGGGACAAATTTTCTCAACCATTTTCATTACACAGTCTTTAATGAATTCACCCTCAGTGAAAGGTTTGCAGTGCTTTGCAATCAGCGTTGCCACTTCGTAGCTTGCCTTTGTGGCATTTTCATTTGACTCACGGACTCTTGTGAAAAAGCTTTGCTGTGCCGTTAAAACAGCTTCCAGTTGCTTCACTTTTTCACCGCGTTTGTTCCCAGTTAGCTTGTCGTAGCTAGCATGTTTCGTCTGGTAGTGCCCCTTGATGTTGAATTCCTTGAAAACAGCCACAGTCTCTTGGCAAATTAGGCAGACACAGTTGTTTCGTATTTCAGTGAAAAAATACTCAAATTTCCACTTGTCCTGGAAGCGGCGGCCCTCGTGGTCAACTTTCCTTTTTTTGTTTACAGACGCCATGTTAGAAATGGGCTGGGCTGAAACGATCACGCAAGGTCAAGGGTCACGGCGGCCAGAGTGCGACCACAGGGCTACTGCCATCTTCTGGTGAAATGAAAAATATGAAAAATAGCTTTTTGTACACATGTATTTTATACTGTGGTCAACAGTGCTGGCGGGCCGCATATTATTGATTTCATGATAGAGGCCACGGGCCGGTAAAAATTTGTCCACAGGCCGGACTTTGGACATGTCTGGTTTAGAGTCTCCAATTAATACATGTTTATGGGATGTGGGAGTTAACTGGAGTGCCCGGAGAAAAACTACGCAGGAACGGGGAGAACATGCAAACTACGCACAGGTGGGGTCGGGATTGAACCCTGGACCTCAGAACTGTGAGGCCAACGCTTTCCAGCTGCACCACCTTCCCACCCTAGATATTTACATGAAATAAATTTTTAAGCAACGTGCATTCATGGGATGAGTATCAGAATCGAGCATACGTAAATTGTGGCCATGAAAAATTTGCCAGATTATTTTGCTGTGGTGTTACCTCTGACTATTGATTGGTATTTGGGGAATTCAATGAGTGAAATTTGAAGAAGAAAAGAACCTAGATTGAAAATGTATGCATTTAATCATCAGGAATCTCATTTGTGTGCAGAACCATACACGCAACGTATCTCTTGGCACCAAGAATTGTTACAGCAAAGACAATCTCCCAAACACACTGAGCTATGTTTAGAATCCCTAGTCTCTAATATAAAAGCCTTTACTTCTGCTATAAATGGCTTTGGCATGACAGTCCAAGCCCCCACTGTGGTAGCCTTGTTGATAGTTTTAACAGTTCCTGTACTCTGGACTCTTGAGCTTCACTATAGTCAAAACTAAGAATGATTTACACCATGACTTAATCATGACATGACGATTGTAAAGCAACAGCGCAGGATCACTGAAAGAGAATGGGAAAAGGATTGGGGGGAAAAACATTCTATAATAAAATATCTAGGACTGGATTCATTAAGATCTCAAACAGCAGACAAACCATGTTCACTTGCTCTTATAGCTTGCGCTTGCTGTGGCTGCAGGTGTGAAAGTGGTGGTAATGAAGTGTGTAAGTGGTAATTAAAACGCGTGTGATTGTGTGGTTTCAGAAAATACCGGTAAATATATTGGTCCTATCGTTTTTGGGAAGCCAACAATTTCACCGAGTTAAATTATTTATTTTACCTTGCACCAAGTGCGTGTCCATCGTCATGTCCTGTGTAACATTACAATGTAGTGCCATTGTAACATTTCAAACAAATTTACAGTTGACACGATCAAGATTTTGGGGGGGCTGATCAGCAGGTTTAAAAAATTATAACGGATGACCAATCCATACATAAAACTTCAAACATATTCTCTCGTATTTTAAACAAAAATTAAATCAATGACCTCAAGCGGGGATTCAAGGATTGGCCGCTGACATAAATTAAGTCAAATCAATATTACAATATGACAGAATTATTGGGCGATAATCTACTTTAATTAAAATGCTTTAAGAAATACTGTTAGTGACATCCTGACTCTAACTTTCTCACTGTCCCAGCATTATGGAAGGGTGCTGTCCAGAGCAATCCGTTTGACATCCCCCCACTCTGGATTATTTGAACGCAGCATGCGCCCCCTTGTGGGCATTCTTCATGTGTATTATAATATTATTTAGTAATATGATTCCACATCCGTCACGATATTCCACGGAACTCGGCTCATGAATATTTCCCCAGTTCCTCCATCAGTGTTCATTTATATATATATATATATATATATATATATATATATATATATATATATATATATATATTTTTTTTTAACCCGGGGTCCACAAATTTATTATAGCGTTTACGCATGAGTTCTTATGAGTCAGCTTCTTGACAAGGCGGCTGTGTTGGCCTTAACTAGGGGTTCTCAATCCGTCGATCTCGAGGCAGTTTTAGTCGATCGGGACAGCTTGCCATATGAAAAAAGACGTCAGCCATATTCACGCTAGTCTGCGAGTCCCCCCGCCCCCCTTTTTTAAACCCTCGCATTTCTTTTTTTTTTTTTTGTCAAAGTTAAGAAATCTCATCAAACATGAGTATGGATGCTGAAGCAAAGAAGAGGACAAAAACGTATCACTTTCATTCGGATTGGGAGGCAGACTCCCCCCGCCCCCAAAGGCAGCCCTTGGTAGCCATGGCAACAGGTCACAAACGCAGCACTGCGATATTCTGCTCGACTCAGTGCACCTCATTCCGTCTTCACTAGTTGTCATATTCTTAAATTGACATTCTAATGATGGAAGAAGATAAGATGGCTGAGGAAGCCTGCGAAAAGTTGGATTTTCCTGGAAATAAAGACGCCGAAATCGGGTAACTTGAGCTGTTTTGTTTTTGGACTTTATTTTAAGGACATAAAATGCCTTCGTTGTTTTCAGTAATTATTATTATTTTATTAGTGGTATTAGTAGTATAGCACTGTGTACATAATGAATAATAATATGTACATGTGGAACTGAAACAACCTTGTGTGACTGTGCACATGGAGAGCGTCCATGCAGAAGAGGCCGCCTGGTGTTGAAGAACAACCTCCAAAGGTTGGTGGGACTCCCCCAAGACGCTTTTAATTGCTTAAATAGATGAGGTTGCCCAGCTCTGTGCAATCCTTAATCCTGCATATTCGCTGGACATTTCAATTGACGCACCAAGTGGGGAAGGAAAAAAAAAGTCTTCTAAATGTTTAGTTTTGATTGTCACTCTTAGAGGTGTTTACTTAATTATTTGTTAACATTATCTTACTCATATGATTGACCGTGGTGTTTTTAATATTCCTTTCACGTGGCTGAACAAGGTCAGCAAAATATTGAAACCACCTGTCATGCAAAAAGTACATCAAATAAATATAACTAAAATTGCAAATAATGTATTAGTCATACCCTATTGTTTTTTAATCATTTAAATGTTGTATTTTAGCCTCTGTATAGTTAAGATGAAAGCAATACATTTTTTTACAATTATGGCTTTTTGTTTTTGTTATTATGCATTTGTGTCAGTGACTAAATAACCAAAGTATAACAACTCATGACTCAGTCCATAAAACTGCAAATGAAAAAACAATCTTTAGACAGGAATTCATCCATCTTGAGCCGTTTATCCTCACAAGAGTCACGGGAGTGCTGGAGCCTATCCCAACTATCTTCAAGCAGTAGGCGGGGTACACCCTAAAATGGATGCAACCAAATTGCAGAGTATGTAGAGACAAACAACCAGTCACAGTCACAATCCTTTTTAAGGGCAATTCATTTTTTGAAATTATACTTTCATTAGGCGGCACGGTGGAGCTGCTGTAGAGCGTTGGACTCACAGTTCTGCGGTCCCGGGTTCAATTCCGAACCCACCTGCGTCGAGTTTGTATTTTCTTGGCGAGCCTGCATGGGCTTCTTCCAGGCACTCTGGTTTCCTCCCACATCTCAAAAACATTCATTCAGCACTCCTGCGACCCTTGTGAGGATAAGCGGCTCAGAAAATGGATGGATAGATACTTTCATTATATACCTCAATAAATGTTCTTTCATTTCAGTTTTGCAGCCCTGGGAGAATTTCCAAACTAGAGATAGTTTTGCTGGAATTAGTTACTGACATTCAAGCTGCAGCTGACGCCAAAGAATCCAATCGAAGGGAAGAGCTGGAGGAAGCTCGCAGGACACGGTAAGATGCGATCCTCCGAATTGATGCAATTGATCCCCAAGCATACTTCAGTCTGCCTTTCTCAACTCAGAACAGAGCTGTTGGAGAAGAAAATCATGTCCAGCCAGGAGAAGTTTGAGGAGATCTCTGTCAGGTGGACTTCAGCCGAGCAGGTTGTTGTCCCTCAAGAACTTCAAGAAGCCTTAAACCAGCAACAGCTCTTGTGTGCGGAACTCATCGAGGACAAGTGGAAAGTTATCAAAGACCTGCAGCAGGTACGAACATATGAAAACTAGGGTACAGTGTCCACAAATGAGGATGATGTCGTCATGTTTGGCCCAAGCAGGAGTTGAAGCGTGGAGACGATCTTTACGTGAAGGACTTGAGGAGGCAGGCCGAGGAGTTGGATTTGATGATGCGACGCTCCGAAGAAGTCATCACTACTCTGACACGGGCCTACAGGGAGGAGCTGGATCACATTGAGGTATACTTACTGTACATACTACACTAAATCAACAAAAAAAAAAACGTCCAAAATGTGCATTACGTTCCCTGTATGTAGTCATACTTGCTGTCATCAGGCAAATATATAGGAGATTGCTCAGAACAAGCCACATTCATACTGAGCATTCTTTATAGATCAGGGGTGCTCAATGCGTCGATTGCGATTGACCAGTCAATCGCGACGGTGTGCCGAGAAAAAAAAATAAGACATTAGCCGTATTTTTTTTTAATTTAGCTCACCGCGCATGTGCAAACAACGACAGTGCAGGAAAACACACTGTCTTTGAGTTACCCCCTATTTTAACCTCTCGCTTAAGAAATCTAAACGAACATGAGTATGGATGCTACAGTAAAGAAAATAAAAACGTATCACTTTCATACGGAATGGGAGGCGGACAACTTTTTAACGATGTCATTTTCGAAGTGTGTTTGCGTCATATACCAGTGTATTGAAATGTGTCACAGCATTTTCTGTTGATGGAAAATACGACACCGACATTCCACTGAAAAGCAAGCTGAGAATAAGAAAAGTGAATGAACTAACCCTTACGAACACAGCAGTCACTTTTCACACATCAGTGTTCAACAGCGAAAGCCGCCATTCGTTCCGGGTTCAACACATCATCATTAATAACAAGATGTCCTTCCAAGATGGAGAGATAAGGCATTGCTGACTCGTTGTTCCGATCTTTTAAAAAGAAGGCGGAAATATTATCTTCAATAAAATCTCTGCAGCTGTAAAAGTGTACAGTTACACGGCGCTGTGAAGCCATGGCTGATGTGTGGAAGGATATCTCAGATTGTTAGTGTTTCTCATTGCAGTTGGACGAATCCACTGACATGAGTGACACAGCCCAGATGAGCATTTGCATTCGTATGGTGTTTAGTGATCATCCACGTGAACTCAGATAGTTACAAAAAAATGTTTAAAGTTAATTATGTTGTGTAATATTGGCTCATTCGGTTATGCAAGGCACACAACCATACATGTACACATGAAGAATCCTCAATACATTTTAAAATAAATGTGTTTTGCATTTCATTGTATTTCATCATTGGTCATTGTAAAAAAAAAAAAAACGTCACCCCCCCACCCCCAAAAGGATTACAACAATGATGCTATTCATTTGTGTAGTTGGCACATGTACATACATTACCAATGTGAGACATACATCTACTTCATATGAGTATTAAAGGCAAAAGTATTTTCACACGTGGGTTTGTTTTTAACGTGTCACTAATGGTCACTCTTCCTTTATAGAGCATCTACCAGCAGGAACATGATGTCTTGCTCACAAAAGACCAAACAGAATGGGAGAAGAGCCTCAAAGAGGTGTGGCTCCAGCAGGTGAGGAAACAAAAAGTTCTTCCATTTGCATTTGTCAAACGTCACCTGCTCATAAATGAGCGACTGTGTGCTCACAGCAAGAGAGGCTGACGCTGAGGAAAAAGACAATGGAGGAGTATGAAGCTAGAATTCATGAACTGATGATGGATCTGGAATATAAGTACAATGTCAATAGGGCCGAACACTTTGCTGAGTTTCAGGTATGAAGATATATTGTATTTTGTTTTGCTATTACAATAGTTTTGAAGAAGGGAGATACTTAATCCACAATGTCAACAGTTCCTTACATTTTTTATAAAGATTTGTTATTAACTGCAAGTCTCATGGCAAACACAAAAATGTAAAACAAAACAAAACTGTATGATTAACATTTTTGTAAAACCACACCCATCTTCAAATATGTCATTCTTAGTGTGTTACTTGTGAGGTTATCGTTGAGTCCCAAGAGTCTTTTTTTTAAGGCTCTGGAGAGGGAACATCAGCAAATCCTGGCCGACAGCATGATCAGCAATGTCAACTACATCAAAGACAAGCATGACAGAGAGACTTACAACTTAACCGACATGAAGAGTAGAATCCTCAGGTGAGGATAGAAGTGCTTTGATGTACAACTTTTTTGACGAGCCAACGGATGGCCAATATTCCATCTTGAAAAATTTGCAAAAATTTGACATGCTTGGTCTTCAGATCACCACCGCTAGATGGCGCTAGCAAACTAGCATCCATACATTTTATTTATGGAGCATTTTTCAGAACTGCTGCCAGTAATTTTATATTACTTTGTCATAACAGGGGATTTTTAACATTCATGTAGACAATAACGTAAAAAACATCCAAAGAACTTTGTGCCATACCCAACATATTAAGAGTCCAACTCATTCTCAAGGTCTTAGACCTGGTCATCTCTAATTATGATGATATTATATCAATTGACATTAAAACTGACAACTAAAACGTGAAATTTAGTATGTTGTTAACAACAACAAAAAATATTCAGAAGGGCTTCATGCGTTTGTTCACAGCACATCAGAATGTTGCTGTATATCGATTTTTTTCATCTCCCACCATGAAAAGTCTCTCGGCGTTTTTGTGTTGAACAAGAACCAGGTGCCAGGTGTTTATATCTATTGTACCGGGGAGAAATGTTTTCTGCATGTTAGCCAAAATCCCGGCTCGTTATATTGCTGGATTTTGCTCGAACACTCGGGAGGATGGATTCACTCTTCACACGTTTCCAAAAGACCCAATTCGTCGTGAAAAATGGATTGCATAGGTGCAAAGGACAAGAGCTTTTTGTGTTCCAAATGACGGGTAAGTGTGTGTAGTGCTATTAATAAAATAATAGTTGGGGGGGACTAATTTGTCTCACAGTTTATAGCATATGTGACATGTGAATTTAGAATAAATCCCCTTATTCAATACAATACAACACAACACAGAGCAATAACAAAATAGAAGTACAAAGACAGTTTAGTAGCGTGTAACATGGGCTAACCACCCAAACGACATATAGTCACCAAACTCGAACAAATGTTATTTCCACTGAATGTTCCTGGAAGGCAGTGTAGTGTCTGTCTACTTATCTGAAAGTAGCAGTATTAATAAAAAGCTCCGTCTGGATCCGATGATGTAATATTTCTCCCAGAACATAACAAAAGCGTCATATTAATTTAATAAAGTACGTAAGTCAGGGGTGCTTAATGTGTCAATGCGCGTGGGCCGCCTTTCGTTCACCGGGGGCTGCTGTTCGCTGGTGGCAGCCATTCGCTGGTGGTCGTTGTTCGCTGGTGGCCGTTAGCAGGTGGCCACCGTTAGCTGGTGGCGCGGAGGTGGGTCAGGTGAGGAGGTGGGCAGCCTCGTGCAGGAAGGAGAAAGGAGCTCTGATGTACTTATTTCACCCGGCATGGTTCTTCCTGAGTATGCTACATACACAAGACTTGTAAAAGGGTTAGAAAATCGAACAATTATCGGCCCGTCATTTTGAATATTTGATCGAGTTCCTCATCCTCCTCGTCTGTCTGTCGGGGAGTCTGTTGTCAGTCAGAGGTGATCTACATATCGTCTAATATGTGTTGAAATTATATAGTAAAATGTCCCCAGTCACTTCATTCTCTACTGAGATGTTCTCTTCCTAAAAAAGAGCTTCAGTGTAAGAAGGGTGTAAGAAAAATCCAAAAATCGCTCTTGTTCATCTTCCATAGCATTTGGCACAGCGTGTTTACTAAGGGGACTGCCCCAGTGTGACATCTGCAAATGACGCCACAGCCAGTATGGCCGCCACTGGGATGTCAAGTCATACTTTTGCTACTTTGCACTTTAATAAAACATTCCCAACTCTCTTTTTCCGACTCGTATCATTATCTAAGTGATTAATATTATATGTATTTTTGATAACAATGCCCATTTTAAAATACATATTTTGTTGTCAGTGGCACTTTAAGGATATGGCTATTTCTGACCATTTTTGTGTATTTTTCGAATAAAGATTCTTCCAAAAGTTGAGACAACCTCTATGCCTATTAAGAAAAGGTACATAAATGAGAGTACGGCCACTAAGTTTATGGAGACTGCAGCTATGCCACAGACTGTGAATGAATTGTGAATTGAGACAGTAGATGAACTTTTGGAAAATCTCCTTCACCTGGAAAATCTCAAATGTCAAGAATGCTGTCGCTTCTGTTAAAACTAAGAGCATCTTGAGTCGACCTACAATACTGTGGAGGAACACAATGATGGTCAACGAATCCAAATCAAAGTGTAGGAAAGGAGAACGCAAGTGGAGAAAATTCACTATGACCTCTAGAGACAGTGTAATTTGTAATTTTAACCAAGAGTTAGTCAAGGCTTGATAGCAATAGTTTTCTGAAATCATCAATAAGAACGTCAACAATACTTGTATTTTGTTTGCTCTGCTTGACAAGCTCACAACCCACCCCCTACCAGAATTAGATAGCTCCAGAAATCGTAACAGCTGACGAATGCAATGAGTTTGTCTGTTATTTTAGTGTAAAAATACAATCCATCAGGTCAAATGTCAGCACAAATCACCAAAATGATTAAGTGATTCTACATCTGAAGGCACCCAGTGAAAACTCTATTACCTTGTCAGAATTTGGTACAGTTGACCAAAAAAACTGTCGAGAAAACTGTTCAGCATCTGAAACCATCAACGAGCTCTCTTGATTCAATCCCATCTGACTTTTTTCAAAACTATTGTGAAATGAGTGCTAGCTGATTTGCGCAAATAATCAATTGGTCATTTTAGTTTGGCGAGTTTCCTAAAGCTCTTAAAGTAGCTGCTGTTAAGCCTCTTCTGAATAACGTCAGTGGACCATTCCATGTTACCAAGTTATAGACTCATCTCAAATCTCTCTTTCACAGCCAAGATTCTTGAGAGTTATTTTTAATTAACTCGGTAAATTATTGAATTTAAATTGACTTTTGACAAATTTCAATCACGTTTCCGAACTCATCACAGTACAGAATCTGCTCTTATCAAAGTGCTAAATGATACAAGGTTCAATCCTGATTCAGGAAATGCATCTTTTGATAGGGTAGATCCTAACATACCACTGAACAGGTTGGAAACATGTGCAGGAATAACTGGAACGGTCCTTAAATGGTTTAGGACCTGTCTGGAGCTACAGTAATGAGCTACTTTGTGACCATTAGAAGTGCTCAATCTCAACAAATGGCAATGACCTATGGGGTCCCTGAAGGGTCAGTTCTTGGACCGCTCCTGTTCAGCCTGTATATGCTACCATTGGGTCAGATTCTTCAGAACTTTAATTTTGACTATCATAGCCATGCAGATGACACAGTTATATTTTGTGTCTCCAGATGACTAAACTTCAATTGAGGTATTGTCCCACTGTTTAAAACAGATGAAATTACTGGATGAGCCAAAAAAAGTCTTAAAGTAAACCACAACAAAACTTGGACAATTATTTTTGGCAATAAAGAAAAGAAAATTGCTATTATTAAACACCTGGACTCACTATCTTTAAAAACAAAGACCAAGTCCGAATCATTGGTGTTCTGATTGATTCCGACCTGACTTTCAACGGTCATATTAAAACAATCACAAAAACTGCCCATTACCATCTGAAGAACATATCTAGAGTGAAGGCTTGCATGTGTCAAGCAGACCAGGAAAAACGCATCCATGCTTTTATCTCAAGTAGACTTGACTACTGTAACAGTCTTATTGGCCCCCCAATAAGACCATTAAACATCTGCAGCTCATTCAGAATGCAGCAGTTCAGGTTCTGACCAGAACAAAGAGATCAGAGCATATAACTCCAATTCTAAAGTCCTTCCACTGGCTTCCAATCAGCTTTAGAATAGATTTTAAAGTTACGCTACTGGTTCTAAATGGTTTTGGTCCTGAATACATGGAAAAAATGGAACGAAATACAAACCCAGTAGGATTCTGAGCTCGACTGACACAGGTCAAATAGTGGAGCAAACATGGTGAAGCAGCATTTTGTTATTATGCTGCACACAAATGGATTTAGTTGCCAAAAGAGGTGACATCAGCCCCAAGTGTGAATGTTTTTAAATCCAGGTTGAAAACTTCTTTTTTCTCTTGCTTTTTAGAGTATTTCCAATTTTAATTGCATTTCTTGCACTGTACGCTGTTTTGAATTGTCTTTTTTTTTTTAATTATAAGTCAAGCACTTCACAGCTCACGTCAAGTACATAGCTTGACTTACACGTGCAAATTTAGGAGATTTTGAAAATACGAACATTGCTTGCTCAATTCATTTTGTGAGGCAAAATTTCAGTGACAAGCAGATTTCATATATGTACGAACATTGCCGCTTAAGAGATGTGAAAACAAAATGGGGCAGACTTCAGCTCCTAAAATCAGTTGGTCGGTGATAGAGGGTTGTACATTTTGTGTTCCAGTTTGAAGACAGCACTCAAGAACCTGAAAAGCACCTATACCATCAGCAAAAAACAGTCAGAGGAGCAGAGCAGTTGCCTGTCCAATGACTATAAACATAGCATCGAGCAATACCATCGTGTGCAGCTGAAAATCAGGCGAGATATTTCACAAGTACTCCCGAGACTCATCACAATGATGGCACAAATTTACCAGGTGCATCCCATCACCTTTCAGGCACTTTGCTGTTGCTGATGCCAAACAATTTGAGGAAATGTGGCGAATGCTTGACAAGGAGGTGAGGCAACAAGCGGAGAAGGCTTTGCTCATTGACTCCATCATTTACAAGCAGCACCTCGGCTTAGACTGGGCAAGACCACCAGGGGCCTCTGCCTTTGATTTGTCAGGTCCAGACAACCCCCAAACACAACCCGGCCCTGAACAGGGTGGGGCTGGGATGGATGGGGCAGCTGCAGCATCAGAGGAGGAGAAGGTGCCCTTGGAGACCATGAAGGAACTCATGGAGCTGCTGTGTGATGAGTTGGTGAGCATGAGACAATGTCATCTCACAGACTTTTAATTAAATAAACATTAGTACAGATGTTTTATTCTCATTTATTTAGTCTTTCCATAAATTATAATGACACTGAGACTGAGCACCTCACTATCTTTTCTCCATGCACTCTCTCAGGACTTCCTCACGGAAGACAGACTCCAGCTGTTGGAAACCTTGGATGAAAAGGAACAGAATGTTTTGAAGCTGGAGGGTTTTCTACATGTGTGTTCATGTTGACTTTTTTTTTTTTTAACGTTGACTGCAGAGCTATCATTGACTCTGCTGTGTTTCGATCTGTCAAAGTGCACTGGAGTGTATTTTCTCATTTCTCCCAGGTTTTTGGCATGGAAGAGGAGGATATAGCCAAATTGGCTGACTTCCTGCTCAAGTACCAGCAGAAGCAGCCAGCCGAGGTGGTTTGCTATCTGAATTATCAAATGAAATTGCCTTTTAACTTATGTTTTTATTTTTGTAGGGCCATTCTTCTGGTTTAGTTGAATCAGGTGATGAGTCACAGGGACCTGCCCCCAGCTCAGCATATCATCCTAACAACATTTTACCTGCGCTAAAAGACTTCCTGAAGCAACACAGGCTCTTCAGGTTGAAAAAAACATCTTCAAGTAATTAGTTGTGTAATATGTAATATAGCAACAAGCATTATAGATTATTATGCTTACCTAAAGAAGGAGCCACGCTTCTGGGCAGCCTCGGTACTGGAGTGCAGACATGTGGGATTCCTCATCCGACAAGGCCTACTGGGAGAGTTTGAGCAAAGTCATTACCGAGGACAAACTCAAAGTGTGGGACGCAGCAGATATCATACTGAAAAAGCACATGTAAGTAGCATACATACAAATGAAAACACATGTTGAATACAAGCATCAAGTCATATCCTTCCCATATTCTCTAGGACAGTTCTTACCAAGATCTCAGATTGCATCCTTGAAATTAAGAGCCTTGAAGAGCAGAATGCAGAACTTCTCATGCTGCTGCAGCAATCTGTCAATTAAGGAGTATAAGTATTTGTTTGTTCTTATATACCTTTTTTGTTGGTGTGAACATCGTATAGACATGCAGTTGAAGCCAGAAGTTTACATACACTGACATACATTTCATTTTGTCTCACTGTCTGAAGTCAAATCAAACTAAACCTCTCCTGTTTCGTGTCAGTCAGGATTACCAAAATTATTTAATTTTGTTCAATGCTACAATAATGAAAGAGAATTTCTTAGAGAATTGTACGTTATTTTCTTCATGGTCAGAGGTTTACATGAATTTCCTTCGTATTACGTAGCATTTCCTTTGAACTGCATGCCTTGGGTCAAACATTTTGGGTAACCTCCCACAAGCTTTTGACAGTACTCTGCTTTGATCCTGGCCCATTTGTCCTGACAGAACTTATGAAGCTGAGTCAGGTTTTTCTGTTGCTTTGCTTGCAGACGCTTTTTCAGATATGCCCCCAAATTTTCGATGGGATTCAGATCAGGGTTTATGATGGGCACTCTAAAACATTGACTTTATCATCAAGCACTTTTTATCCATTTAGGCAGTATGCGCAGTGCCAATGTCCATTTGGAAGACTCATTTGCACCCACGTTTTGGCTTCCTTGCTGATGTATGGAGATGTTACCTTAATATCCCAATGTAATATAATTTCTTCATGATGCCATCTCTTATGAAGAGTTCTACTGCTATAGCAAAAAAGCCCACATCATGATGCTGCCACCTTCATGGTTCACAGTTGTGGTCTCCTTCCTAAGTGGTGTGATGCCAGGACATTCCCATGATGTTTACACTTTCCGGTAATTGAACAGATGAACGAGCACCTCCAACCATGTGGAAATTGCACGCAAGGATGAGCCAGACTTGTGGAATGCCAGAATTCTTTCTCTGATTTACTGTCAGATTACTTTTGATTTTCCCATGATTTCAAAGAAGGAATCAAGAGTATTTGAGGTGTAGCCTTAAATGCATCCCCAGCTGTGTCATCAATTAACTCAAACGTCCAGCATTCCTGCGATGCTTGTGAGGATAAGCGGCTAAGAAAATGGATAGTTTGTGTGCGGTGTGGTTAGTGTAGTGTCATCTTTTTCCATCGAAGACTGTCTTCGACAGCTTCCTCTCTAACACCAAGTGCCCTCATGTCTTCCCTCACTTGTTGCCAGACATGGGTATATGTATGTATTGTTCTCGCCACAGCATGTCATCTGAGTACTCATATTTGTTTGGCGGAGTTTTTACACAGGGCGGGGTCAAGGACATTTCTTCCGGGTCTGGCTGTGAAAGTTGTATCCAGATAATGTGTGGATTTAAAGAAAGTTCATTTTCTATTTTTTTTCAATTAATGTCCAAATTATATGTAATAATAATATTACTTCAGATTGGAGGGTTTATTGTACATATAAATTTTGGACAAAGTCCTCCTTTAATGTAGCTGGTGTCACTGAAACTGAAACTCTAGATATTCATGTAGAGCTCGACACACAATAATCCTAACATGCAATCTTTGTCACCAGTGATGTAGGCGCTTTGACATGGAAGCAGTACATATGCAGTATTAAAAAATAATAAAACTTCATTGTATAGATTTTTTTTTCAATTTGCTGATTAATCTGAGTTTATCATATTAAATAATGTCATCTTGTTTTATTTCCTTAGTAAAATAGAGTATTTATCCAACCATTTTCTTTGCCACTTATCCTCACAAGGGTCGCGGGGAGTGCTGGAGCCTATACCAGCTGTCAACGGGCAGTAGGTGGGGTACACCCTGAAGTGGTTGCCAGCAAAACCCAGGGCACAATGAGACAGGCAACAGTCACACTCGCAATCACACCTAGGGGCAATTTAGTGTTCAATTAATGTTGCATGTTCTTGGGATGTGTGAGGAAACCAGTGTGTGTGTGTGTGTTTCTTTCGGCGTCGCCACAGCGTGTCATCTCAGATGAACGCATATATATGTTTGGCACAATTTTTTTTTTTTTTTACACCAGATGCCCTTCCTGACGCAACCCTTCTCAGGGAGTGGAGGCCCCAGTGGGATACGAATCCACAACCCTTGGTTTACCAAACCAGTGCTCTAACCACTGAGCTACGCAGCCTCCCAATGTGAGGAAACCAGAATGCCTGGAGAAAATCCATGTAGGTACGGGGAAGAACATGCGAACTCCACACAGCCAGGGCCGCGATCGAACCTGGGTCCTCAGAACTGTGAGGCCAACACTTTACCAGCTGATCCACCATTCCGCCTAGACTATTTATTTTCATGTTTATTTTAGATGTGTGCAAAATGCACGACAGCTACACTAAACATCCCAATGTAATCATCTGACTGCTGGATACAATTAAACATAAAATTGTTAAAAAAAAAAAATCATGGCCAGACCATTTCAAATAGGGGCTACCTTTTTTATTCTTTTGTTCTGCGCTGAACAAGGGCAAAGCCAGTTTATTTAGCACTATGATTTAGTCTCTTTGAAGACAATACGAAATAGTTGGAACTCTTAACTCTGGTAATTCTCTGCGCTCACAAACTGTATACATGGTCGCGACACCCCCTAATTATTTACAGTATATGTAATTATGCATAGGAAAAATCAGTTGATATAAGCTTCAGGTCACTTGTGCCCTAATTGATAAAATAATAAGTACTTTATTAATCTGGTTGGGGACATCAAGTATTTTTAGTGTGTAAAAAATGAGGAGAAAATGGACATTTAATAATGCTGGGCTGAAATGCAAGTCTTTACCCTGATGCGAAAGTGTAGGCCAAAGGGGTCCTCAGTATTTGTTGATGAGGGAGGTCATTTGAGTGCTAATTTTAAAAAAAATATTAGGAGTGAAATATTCATTTCACATGCAACCATCAATCACACCACAGTCAACTCCATCCACCCATCCATCCATTTTCTTATCCCCTTATCCTCACAAGCGTCGCAGGAGTGCTGGAGCATATCCCAGCTGTCATTGGGCAGGAAATAGGGTCCACCCTGAAGTGGTTGCCAACCATTCGCAGGGCACATGGAGACAGACAACTGTCGCACTCACAATCACACCTCAGCCCCACAGTCAACTTTGAATAGCAAATCTATTCCATGACTTGATATCACTAGTAACCTTTGAGTGACTGAACAGTCAATACATGTCTGTTCAAGAGTCTTAAGCACTTTTGGTTTTGATGAGTCATTAAACTTCATGAAATGTCCTTGTGTTCCTGCCTCTTTAGTTCTCATGTTACAGTACATCTTAAAGTTTTGTAAAATACATTCAGCACAATTTAGTAAATAACTACAAAACCAATCTCAACAGAACTTTGCATAAGTGTGGGCACGAGTAAAACTAAAAATCTGGTTAAAAGTGTGGCGACAATGTATCTAAATGTGTCTACCATTTGAGTTACTCTGACATGAAGGAATAGTCCAACCCACAATAATATTAGCACCTCACGTTTGTTAATCATACTCTCTGTACCAGAAAATCAAAGCCAAAGGTCAATTTAGTGAGTCAGAATCTAACCTTCAATGTACACTATGCGTTTTGCAAAATAATACACATGGAGGAGGATATAATATCAAAATATATCTTGAGAAAATCTGAAATAGAGGTAAAAGGAACATGGGCTTCAAAATAAACTATGAATAATGAAAAGGAATACATGAATGTTTAAAAACTTGAACACATTAAAAATGTGAATTTACACAAAACATTGCAGAAAAAAACGATAATACATTCAAACAACATTGAATGAATCAAAACATATATATTACACACGCCTATACATTGACTTATTTACTGTAATACTAACTCTGTAAATAATATTCAGTCTTTGGTCTAAGGATTGCAAAATATTGGTGTCATGATCCTGCCGCTCCAGCCCAGGCTGTGCGGGTGCCAGCGCAGTTGCGCTGATTGGGAGGCGCACACCTGCGCCTCATGCGGGCTGATTATCCGGTGTATTTATATGACCCCGATGATGACTGGTCCATGCCAGTTCGTTGAGCTTCATGTCCCGTTCGAGTACTCCTGTATCCCTGATCGACAACCCGTGTGTACCGACCTTCGCCTGTTCTCCGACCAACCCCTTAAGCCTGACTCCTTTGATACTTCTGCCTGCTTTGATTGTTCTCCTGTGTACCGACTCCTGCCTACCCGCTCACCTGCTCTCTTCGCCCGACGTCCCAACTACCGCTGCTGCATATGACTGCCTGCCCGATCCCCGACCACGAAATAATAAACGTTTCTCCCCGTACTACCTTGCATCGTCCGAGTCCTGCATTTGGGTCCTACTCCCGTTCCGATGGGCCGTGACAATTGGACCCCTTCTGAAAAAAAAAAAAATGTTTTTTATACTTTCCCCACTTTAAAATCACCAAACAAATGCCATTATTAGACAAATATAAGCTAAATAAACAGAGAATGAATTTTTTTGTGAGTAAATTGTGATTTTACATGGCTCGTAAGGGGTAGGTACAAGACAACCCTCCCGTTCATTGTACTGTACGATGGATCTGCCTGTGCTTACAAAAGAAACTATCTGCAGTGTGGTGTGCATCACTATTTTGCATGTACAAGGCTGCTTATTGCACCAAAACACACAGAAGTTGATGACATAGTCCACGTTTCCGTCTACAACCTCCATTTTTAATTTTCAAAATCGCGTGAGAAAAGGTTGTTGTAGTTTTTAATCGTAATTTTTCTCCGTTTAGAACCTCGATCAAAACCTGTCGGGAAGTTAATATTTTTTCTAAAATACTTCATCTATGTTTTGTATGTACTTATCAATGCATAAGTGAAATATGAAGGTGATATGAACACTCGCATTGTGTTTTTTAATGCTTGCAAAATTTGCCGGATTTGTTGCTTTGTATCACATCTATTACAGCCGGCTCAAGTCACCAAAATTGTGTTTTATTGTATATAATGAGTTTATGCTTCTTAGTTGGATGTTGTTTGGGCAAATTATTACATTTGAAGGCCCATGATTAATGATTTTTGACCTGTCGGGAAGTTAATATTTTTTCTAAAATACTTCATCTATGTTTTGTATGTACTTATCAATGCATAAGTGAAATATGAAGGTGATATGAACACTCGCATTGTGTTTTTTAATGCTTGCAAAATTTGCTGGATTTGTTGCTTTGTATCACATCTATTACAGCCGGCTCAAGTCACCAAAATTGTGTTTTATTGTATATAATGAGTTTATGCTTCTTAGTTGGATGTTGTTTGGGCAAATTATTACATTTGAAGGCCCATGATTAATGATTTTTGACGTGTCGGGAAGTTAATATTTTTTCTAAAATACTTCATCTATGTTTTGTATGTACTTATCAATGCATAAGTGAAATATGAAGGTGATATGAACACTCGCATTGTGTTTTTTAATGCTTGCAAAATTTGCCGGATTTGTTGCTTTGTATCACATCTATTACAGCCGGCTCAAGTCACCAAAATTGTGTTTTATTGTATATAATGAGTTTATGCTTCTTAGTTGGATGTTGTTTGGGCAAATTATTACATTTGAAGGCCCATGATTAATGATTTTTGATGAACCATTTTTGTACCTTAAAGCCTTGAAAAGCAACGACAAAGCAGACGCTAATGGCAATCTGAGGTCACGCGACTAACACAAACACACACACCAGGAACTTTTGGACCTCAGATTCTGACACAAACCAGCAGTCTTGAGCGACTTTCACTGCAAACACAACATTCTAGACAAGCCAGCGAGAACGTTGGGCTCACTGTGGATTACTGGCCAGCGAAGCGGTGTAGGAGAAGAAGGGAGAGGAAGCAGAAGTGGGGCCATGAACACCTCTTCCAAGCCTGAACCTCATCAACGCCAGATCCATCGTCAACAAAATGGACGAGGTAGAATTAAAACTTCCAGATATTCGTTGTGTTCGTGATTGCTGCATCCTCATTATAACAGCAGCAACTGCATTGGCCGCTCTGGGTGCCGACACAGCCTGTATACACCGCGTGTGAAAGCCGTTTTGAAATGACTGAGCAACAGCAGATAAAAAGTCTCAATAAGATAATGCATGCATAGGTTTAATTGGTATTCTCTTTACATATTTTCATTAAGTATAATTTGAAGACATGAACAGAAGTTTAACTTACTATTTATTTTGTGAAATGGGGAAAAAGTTTGAAAATTTGTAATCCCTTGAATTTATGTGAATTCTAAAGTGACAGAAATATTTCAGAGAATATTTCCATAAAAGCCACTTAAGTTGTTCAAATTCTTGTGGAAACATTTCAAACTGGCCTCCTAGTGGCACTAGTATGTCACTAAACCATGGCCGAGAGACTGTGTAATGCATTGGCACCATCATTTTTCTGAATTATGACAGATTAATTGTTCATATTAAGTGACTTTAGAAAATGTTTTAACCAACAAGTCGTGCTTTAAGCTTTATGCCGATTAACTTTTATTTTTGTTTTTTTCAAGGAACCTAACGAGGATTCCCAGCCCACACAGGATTCTTCAGTCCTCGGGCTCTTCCTATAACTGGATGATCCCAGTCTGAGTCACAGATTCCTGGGGTAGCTGGTGGCATCCTCTCAGGGCCTGCGACAGAAAAGACTTGTATGGCAGTCACAACTACCCACATGATCAAAAAAGTCTGCTATTATCTGAGTTTCAGGACAGTCAAAATAATATGCATGTCTCTATTAGATACAGGGAACCAGAACAGAGCTCCTGTCAGACATAAAAATGGTAAAAATAGTATAGTAATATGGTAAAAAATAGAGGGGCCTCGCCCAGGATCTCTTCTCACCATAAGCATTGCAGGAGCAGATCCAGAGATACCAGAACCACGTAACCGAGGCGACGAGGCGTTGTGGAGGAATGGGATTCAACCAGAGGGTGTCCACGAAGGGAGATCATGGCATACAAGGGGTTTCACTTCACCGGGAGCCGCTCTGCTGATCCAGGGGTCAATGCACAGTATCACCACAGGCTGGGAACTTGCATCCTGGGGTCTTCACACACCCAGCTCAGAAGTTACCCATTGCCACACGCATCATCAACTGCATTGTGGAATCACAGAGGTGAGGGCAGAACTACACTATGTCGAGAGCATGGAGAGAGTTAGTCTGGACCATCAAGAAACTACTATTTTGGCTCTCGAGTAGTGACCTCTATCAGTTGGCAAAAGACATTTCAGTTCACCATCCACATGTTGGGGACTTAAATTTGAATGATGAGGAAATTTGTATTGAATATGTGCTCGCTTACATGCTGTGTAAAACCTTGCTAAAACTTGAGGCCCGTAACAAAGTGGGACACCTGTTTCTTTTTAGATTATCTCTCTCATAGTGGACATGCACCTACGATGAAAATTTAAGACACGTCCAAGATTTCTAAGTGGGAGATCTTGCAATATAGGAGGGTGTTCAAATACTTATTTTCTTCACTCTATAAACAGAAATGTCTCTTGTTCTTTGTTCTTGTTGCTATGTTGTTCCTTGTTCTGTATGTCATACCAGGGCAGCACCGACTGCTGTAGAAAAATTCCTTGTGTGTTTTTACACACTTGGCCATGAAAGCTGATTCTGATTCTGAACAGGCTAGACAAAGCATTTGTTTTAATGAATTTTCAAATAACCATCTTAGACGTCAAAACTTAGATCAAATTACCAACAGGGACATTCTTGATTTTATTTCTGCAAAAGACTTGTTTGGTATAACTTGGAGCCGTTTCGAGGCTTTCCTAGGTGTTCCTGAGGAAATTGTACCAGGAATTACTGTGAAAATGTCAAGATTAAAATCTGTCAAAACCACAAAAAGAGTTACCGAATTACAAGAATTACAGTGTGAGAAGTTTCAATTTCTGGTAGCTGCTCAAACACCCACTGAAGCGCTGAATCTAAAAAGGCAGAAGTTTCAGGTCTGAAAGCAGACAGTAGATTCACAAAACAAATTAGTTACACAAAACACCAAAACCATATCCATGTTACAGACCCTGAAGAGATCATCGAGATCAGAAATGAAAAAATTGAAAAGAAAAGCAGGTCAACGAGAAGCAAGCAGAGACTTTAAGAGAAGAAAGCCGATAGAGCAAATTTCTGAATATAGAAACCTTCAAAAAGAATAGCAAAAAGCAGTTAGAGCATTAGACAGTGTCCAGCAGAAAATAGAAATTCAAACTCAAAGTCAAAGTACACGCTACCTTTCTTTAAATCCCAAGAAAAGGAAAGCAGCATTCTTAAACTGAAAAAAGTGTCAGCAGCAGCAGATAGATTTAAAATCCTTACAGGATAGTTACAGTGAAATGCAGCCATATGGGGGCACAAACCTGTGCAATCTGTAGGCCGCTCCAAAGCCCGGATAAATGCTGAGGGTTGCGTCAGGAAGGGCATCCGGTGAAAAAACTGTGCCAAACATATCTGAGCGTTCATCTAAAGAATCCCATACCGGATCGGTCGTGGCCCGGGTTAACAACGCCCGCCCCCGGCGCTGCTAACCTGCAGGGCGTCAGTGGAAATTCAGCTACTGTGGGACGAAGACAAAGAAGAGGAGGAAACCGGATCCATTGTCAGAAGAAAAAGAGGACTGCACAGAGCCTACAACTGAGTGTAGGGACTTTGAATGTTGGGACTATGACAGGCAAAGCTCAGGAGTTGGTTGATATGATGATGAGGAGAAAGGTTGATATTCTGTGCATCCAAGAGACCAGGTGGAAAGGTAGGGAGTTTAGAAGTTTAGGAGCAGGGTTTAAATTATTCTACCACGGAGTAGATGGAAAGAGAAATGGAGTAGAGGTTATTTTAAAGGAAGAGCTGGCGAAGAATGTCTTGGAGGTGAAAAGTGTATCAGATCGAGTGATGAGACTAAAATTTGAAATTTAGGGTGTTATGTGTAATGTGGTTAGCGGCTATGCCCCACAGGTAGGATGTGACCTAGAGTTGAAAGAGAAATTCTGGAAGGAACTATATGAAGTAGTTCTGAGCATCCCAGACAGCGAGAGAGTTGTGATTGGTGCAGATTGTAATGGACATATTTTGGTAAAGGAAACAGGGGAGATGAAGAAGTGATGGGTAAGTACGGCATCCAGGAAAGGAACTTTGAGGGACAGATGGTGGTGGACTTTGCAAAACGGATGGAGATGGCTGTAGTGAACACTTATTTCCAGAAGAGGGAGGAACATATAGTGACCTACAAGAGCGGAGGTAGAAGCACGCAGGTGGTTTATATTTTGTGCAGAGGATGAAGGAGATTACTGACTGTAAAGTTGTGGTAGGGGAGAGTGTAGCTCGACAGCATAGGACGGTCGTGTGTAGGATGACTTTGGTGGTGGGTAGGAAGACTAAGAAGACAAAGGTAGAGCAGAGAACCATGTGGTGGAAGCTGGGAAAGGAAGAATTTTGTACGGCCTTTCAGAAAGAGGTGAGACAGGCTCTCGATGGACAGCAGAAGCTCTGCTCTCTGGACTACGACAGCCAAGGTAATCAGAGAGACAGGCAGGAGAGTACTTGGTGTGTCTTTTGGTAGGAAAGGGAAGAAGGAGACTTGGTGGTGGAACCCCAAAATACAGGGAGTGATACAAGGAAAGAGCTTAGCGAAGAAGTGGGACACTGAGAGGACTGAGGAGAGGCGAAAGGAGTACATCGAGATGCGACGTAGGGCAAAGGTAGAGGTGGCAATGGCTAAACAAGAGGCATATAAAGACATGTACACCAGGTTGGACATGAAAGATAGAGAAAAGGATCTCTACAGGTTGGCCAGACAGAGGGATAGAGATGGGAAGGATGTCCAGCGGGTAAGGGTGATTAATGATAGAGATGGAAATGTGTTGACTGGTGCCAGTAGTGTGCTAAATAGATGGAAAGAATACCTTGAGAAGTTGATGAATGAAGAAAATGGGAGAGAAGAGTTGAAGAGGCAAATGTGAAGGACCAGGAAGTGGCAATGATTAGTAAGGGGGAAGTCAGAAAGGCACTACAAAGGATGAAAAATGGAAATGCAGTTGGTCCTGATGGCATACCAATGGTGGTATGGAAGCAACTTGGAGAGATGGCTGTGGAGTTTTTGACGAACTTATTCAACAGAATACTAGCGGGCGAAAAGATGGCTGAAGAATGGAGGAAACGTGTTCTAGTTCCCATTTTTAAGAATAAAGGTGTTCAGAGCTGTGGGAATTATAGAGGAATAAAGTTGATGAGCCACGCAATGAAGTTATGGGAAAGAGTAGTGGAGGCTAGACTCGGGACAGAAGTAAGTATCTGCGAGGAACAGTATGGTTTCATGCCTCGAAAGAGTACCACAGATGCATTATTTGCCTTGAGGATGCAAGTGGAAAAGAATGTCAGAAGGAGCTACATTGTGTCTTTGTGGATCTAGAGAAAGCCTATGACAGAGTACCAAGAGAGGAACTGTGGTACTGCATGCGTAAGTTTGGTGTGGCAGAGAAGTATGTTAAAATAGTACAGGACATGTATGATGGCAGCAGAACAATGGTGAGGTGTGCCTTAGGTGTGACAGAGAAATTTAAGGTGGAGGTGGGACTGCATCAGGGATCAGCTCTGAGCCCCTTCCTGTTTGCAGTGGTAATGGATAGGCTGACAGATAAGGTTAGACTGGAATCCCCTTGGACCATGATGTTCGCAGATGATATTGTGATATGCAGTGAAAGCAGGGAGAATGCAGAGGAACAATTAGAAAGATGGAGACATGCACTGGAAAGGAGAGGAATCAAGATTAGCTGAAGTAAGAGAGAATATATGTGCGTGAATGAGAAAAGTGGAGGGGGAAGAGTGAGGCTACAGGAAGAAGAGATAGCGAGGGTGGACAACTTCAAATATTTAGGGTCAACAATCCAGAGCAATGGTGAGTGTGTTAAGGAAGTGAAGAAATGGGTCCAAGCAGGTTGGAACAGCTGGCGGAAGGTGTCTGGTGTGTTATGTGACAGAAGAGTCTCTGCTAGGACAAAGGGTAAAGTTTAAAAAACAGTGGTGAGGCCGGCCATGATGTGCGGATTAGAGACGATGGCACTGAAGAAACAACAGGAAGCAGAACTAGAGGTAGCAGAAATGAAGATGTTGACGTTCTCGCTCGGAGTGAGCAGGTTGGATAGAATTATAAATGAGCTCACTAGAGGGACAGCCAAAGTTGGATGTTTTGGAGACAAGATTTGAGAGAGCAGACTTTGATGGTTTGGACATGTTCAGAGGCGAGAGAGTGAGTATATTGGGAGAAGGGTGCTAAGGATGGAGCTGTCAGGCAAAAGAGCGAGAGCAAGACCAAAGAGAAGGTTTATGGATGTGGTGAGGGAAGACATGAGGGCAGTTGGGGTTAGAGAGGAAGATGCAGAACATAGGCTAAGATGGAAAAAGATGACACGCTGTGATGACCCCTAACGTGACTAGCCGAAAGGAAAAGAAGACAAGATAGTTACAGTGATGAAGTATTTGAACACCCTGCTATATTGCAAGTTCTTCCATGTAGAAATCATGTAGGGGTCTGAAATTTTCATCATGGGTGCATGTCCACTGTGAGAGAAATAATCTAAAAAGAAAAATCCAGAAATCACAATGTATGATTTTTTAACAATTTATTTGTATGATACAGCTGCAAATAAATATTTGAACACTTGTCTGTCAGCTACAATTCTGACCCTCAAAGACCTCTTAGTCTGCCTTTAAAAGTCCACCTCCACTCCATGTATTATCCCGCGTCAGATTCACCTGTGTGAGCTCATTAGCTGCATAAAGACACCTGTCCACTCCACACAATCAATAAGACTCAAACTTGTAACATGGGCAAGACCAAAGAGCTGTCCAAAGACACCAGACACCTAACTCCACATGGCTGGAAAGGGCCACGGAGAAATTGCCAAGCAGTTTGGTGATAAAAGGTCCACTGTTGCAGCAATCATTAGAAAATGAAAGAAGCTAAACATGACGATCAATCTTCATCGGAGTGGAGCCCCATGGAATATATCACCTCCTGGGGTCTCAATGATCCTTAGAAAGCTGAGAAATCAGCCAAGGACTACATGGCTCACTCTTATCAGCCAACTGGCAACCAAGGCTGCTTGTTCGGGAGGGGGAGAGTCAAATCAGCCACACCAACAAGCCACCAGACAGCAGACAGCTGGGCAGTGCACGAGACTGGAAGCTGCCGGCAGACCTGGACAAGAAGCTCTGCTTTCCATCTGAGATTGCAATTATCACCCACCAACCAGATCTAGTGCTTTGGTCTGACTCTCTCAACCTCGTCTACATCATCGAGGTCACAGTGCCCTGGGAGAGGGCAGTCGAGAAGGTGTATGAGCGGAAGCGGCTGAGGTATGCCGGACTTGCTGCCAAAGTGCAACAGCAAGGCTGGAGAGCAGAGGTTCCCCTGGTGGAAGTTGGCTGCAGAGGGTTTATACCCACCTCAACATCCAGGCTACTCACAGAGATGGGAGTCCGAGGGAAGGCCCATTGGCAAGCAGTCAGAGATCTCTCTCAGGCAGTGGAAAAGGCGAGCCAGTGGCTGAGGATAAAGAGGAAAGACCCAACTTGGGCCTTAAGGAGAATTGATGGCACCTAGGGGGTAAACCTGGGATGGTGGGATTCACTGCTGAACCCTCTCGAGAGTGTCGTGGGCCTATCAGCGAAACACTTGATAACGTAACCCATGGGTTGCCATCACTTATTTGAACATCCCACAGAGCTTCATTGGAGCAGAAATATCCACGAATAGAGGGATATTAACATCTCGTCTTACATAATACAATATAGGATATCTGCTTTTAGCAAACATACGGAACACTATGTCAGACCAAGCAGCAAGGGGGGAGAACTCAACCAGGTCTTCCATGAATTTAGAGCCAGTATTCTGCCTTTGGTGATTCACAACTGGGGAGAGCTTAGTGAGGATGAGCAAAGTATGCATGGTCGAATGTATAACTTCTTCTGTGGGCTCCATCTCCTTGTTAATCTTGCTGAAACTGGTAGTGCTACATTTTTGTCCTATGAAAAAACAAGTGACATGCAAGAAGTAGGTGCTGGAGCTCACAAGGAGAAAATTCTTTGTAAACACAAATGAATCGGCCATAGTGCCAACCAAACAAACATGTAAAGCTCTTACCGGAGGTGGTGATGAGAAATATTGGATTCACAGAATTCCTATCGACATTATGCCAGAAGAATACTTTGGTCAGGTTCTGAGGCAACAGATTTAACGTGTTTTTAGATGGTGTACGTGTCTACATTCATGTAGAACACAATGGAGTTTTTTGAAATGCATGGGACATCCAACACTTTTCTTGAGGCAGTCTATTATGACTGTCAGAGTGAGGAGCTTCCAGCAGGAAGAAGGCGTCTCCTTGAGGCAAAGGGTCACATTTTGGAAATGAACATCCATGACAAGTCTTGAGATCTTGCAAAAGGCTTCAGATGATGCATCTCCCTTCATGGAGGGGTGCAATTTACCCTTCCATTGGGAAATAAGTGGGGAAAATTATGGACTTTTGGCCATGTTGATGAAGTCAACAAAAACAGTTCTAAAAACACAGCAGATTCTTAAAGTGCCACTGCCATGAAATGCATGATTTTTAGTATGCAATAGATTAATTGCGGGTGAGAAGATGCCTGAAGAATGGAGGAAAAGTGTGCTAGTTCCCATTTTTAAGAACAAAGGCAATATTCAGAGCTGTCGGAACTCTAGAGCAGTGATTTTCAACCACTGTGCCGCGGCACACTAGTGTGCCGTGAGAGATCGTCAGGTGTGCCGTGAGAAATTATCCAATATCACTTTTTTTTAAATTAACATTTATTAATAATTTTCTGCAAATATTATGTCATTGTCCAGTGTCCGTACTGTAAAGGCTGGCAGAGTAATGTAATATTTATCCTTGTGGCAACACGTAGCTGATTGCCTCGTTCCTCCAGGAGAATGAGTGATGCACCTGAGAGGCCGTGGTGACAGTCATGGAGAAGTTTTTAAAAAGGACAACTGCAAACTCCGAACTGGGCCCTGGAAAAGATTCTGACCCGGATGAAGGCCCTAGTATGAGTGGTGGGAAAAAGAAAGCAAAGACGGTGAGCTCAAGGCAATATAGTGAAATCTATCTTTCGTTTGGATTTACTTTCACCGGGGATGAGACAACACCTATTCCGTTATGCCTGGTGTGTGGCAAGAAGCTATCCAACAGCGCCATGGTGCCAAGCAAGCTTAAACGCCATCTCCAAACGACACACCCGTCGCTTCAAAACAAGCCGATAGACTATTTTGTTTGCCTGCATGTAAACACAGAGAAACAGGCAACGTTTATGAGAAAAACAACAAAGGTAAATGAGAAAGCGCTCAAAGCTAGTTACCTAATCGCCGAACTTGTTGCTAAATCAAAAAAGCCGCACACTGTGGCAGAGACATTAATACTACCTGCCCGTAAAGCCATTGTCAACGAGATGCTCGGCCCTGATGCGGTTAAAGACATATCTAAAGTACCGCTCTCTGATAACACAATTGCCAGGCGTATTGATGACATGTCTACAGACATCGAAAGCCATGTTTTGGAAAAGATAAGCATCAGTAGGAAATTTGGGTTGCAAGTTGACGAGTCTACGGATATTAGTGGACATTCTCAGCTCTTGGCCAATGTGCGTTTTGTGGATGGAGATGCCATGAGAGAAACTTCCTATTTTGCAAGGCACTGCCAGAAAAAACAACTGGAGAGGAAATTTTTCGGGTCTCATTGGAATATCTTGATCAGGGAGGACTTACGTGGGAAAACTGCACAAGTGTGTGCACTAATGGAGCTGCAGCCATGGTCGGGCGCACTAAAGGCTTCGTGAGTAGAGTGAAGGAAAGAAACCCAGATCTGATTGTTACGCACTGTTTTTTGCACCGTGAGGCCCTCGTTGCTAAGACTTTATCAGCAGAACTGGTTCCTGTGTTGGACGATGTGGTGCGCATAGTGAACTTTGTAAAGACACGACCTCTGAAAAGCCGTATATTCGCATCTCTGTGTGAGGAAATGGGAGCGGAGCATAAAGCCTTATTGCTCCATACGGAGGTCCGATGGTTGTCGCGCGGTAAGGTGCTGACCCGTGTGTATGAGCTGCGAGAGGAACTTAAAATGTTTCTGACAAATGAGAGGTCTGATTACTCAAATCTGTTTGCAAGTAATGAGTGGTGCGCAAAGCTGCCATACCTGGCTGATATATTTCATCATCTTAATGAACTGAACACAAGGATGCATGGCCGAAATGAAAACCTGCTTACAAGCACAGATAAAATAAATGGATTCCGTTTAAAGGTGCACCTTTGGCAACAACATGTGCAACGTGCCAACCTGGAGACTCACAGACAAACGGCAAAGCAACACTGCTGCACTGTCTGAGGTAATAGGTGAACATTTGAAAAGTCTTGAGGAGAAGTTGTCATTTTATTTCTCTTCAGCCTCCACTGAATGCTTTGACTGGGTTAGGGACCCATACAGCTCGGCATCAGTTGTTGGAAAGGACATGACTTTACAAGAGCAGGAGGAACTAACTGAACTGAAACAGGACCGTGGTTTAAAACTAAGAGTTGCTGATCTTCCTTTGGACAGTTTTTGGTTGACTGCTGCCAAGGAGTTCCCCATTCTGGCCAACAAAGCTGTTCTGACATTGCTCCCATTTTCCACAACATATCTGTGTGAGCTGAGCTTTTCAAGCCTTACTGCTATAAAAACTAAAAACAGAGAGAGACTGAGAGCTGTTGAAGAAGAGCTCCGTGTGTGTCTTTCTTCTATTCCTGCCAGGATATCGGCTTTGTGTTCATCTAAACAGGCCCAGGTTTCCCACTGACTGAGTATAAGTAAATTGAGAAATTATATTGTAATTAAATATACTATACAGAGTGTCATTTTGTAACATTTTTGGTTAGTGGTGTGCCACAAAATCTTTTCAATGTAAAAAATGTGCCGTGGCTCAAAAAAGGTTGAAAAACACTGATCTATTGAATAAGTTGGTCAAAAACTTCACAGCCACCTCTCCAAGTTCCTACCATACCTCCACAGGTATGTCATCAGGATAAACTGGCTTTCCATTTTTCCTCCTTTGTTGTGCCTTTCTAACTTCCCCCTTACTAATCATTGCCACTTCCTGGTCCTTCACACTTGCTATTCTCCTCTTCTGTCTCTCTCATTTTCTTCATTCATCAACTTCTCAAAGTATTCTTCCACCACATGGTTCTCTGTTCTGCCTTTATCTTCTTAATCTTCCTACCCACCACCATCCTACGGTGTTGAGCTACACTCTCCCGTACCACTACCATATAGTCAGTAACATCATTCAGATTACATCTTCTGCATAAAATATAATCCGTGCTTCTACCTCTGCTCTTGTAGGTCACTCTATGTTCGAACCTCTTCTGGAAAAAGATTTTCACTACAGCCATTTCCATCCTTTTTGCAAAGTCCACCACCATCTGTCCCTCAAAGTTCCTTTCCTGAACGCCGTATTTACCCATCACTTCTTCATCACCCCTGTTTTCTTCACTAACATGTCCATTACAATCTGCACCAATCACAACTCTCTCTCTGTCTGGGATGCTCAGAACTATTTCATCTCGTTCCTTCCAGAATTTCTCTTTTATCTCTAGGTCACATCCTAACCATGGAGCTTAGCCGCTAATCACATTATACATATCCTAAATTTCAAATTTCACCCTCATCACTTGATCTGATACTCTTTTCACCTCCAAGACATTCTGAGGCCAGCTCTTCCTTTAAAATAACCCCTACTCCAGTTCTCTTCCCATCTACTCCATGGTAAAATCATTTAAACCCACCTCCTAAACTTCTAGCCTTACTACTTTTCCACCTGCTCTCTTGGTTGCACAATATATCAACCTTTCTCCTAATCATCATGTCAACAACTCCTGAGCCTTTCCCGTCATAGTCCCAACATTTAAAGTCCGTACACCCATTTGTAAGCTCTGTGCAATCCTCTTCTTTTTCTGCCAGCACATTTGGGTTCCTCCTCTTCTTTGTCTTCGACCCACAGTAGCTGAATTTCCACTGAAGCCCTGCAGGTTAGTGGTGATGGGAGCAGGCGTTGTTAACCTGGGCCACGACCGATCCGGGATGGGATTTTTTTAGATGAACGCTCATATTTGTGTGACACAATTTTTCACAGGATGGCCTTCCTGATGCAACCCTCTGCATTTATTAGGGCTTGGGACCAGCCTCCAGATCGCACTAGCTTGTGCCCCCATAGGGCTGCATTGAAGTATAAATACGGCTTACATATTTTAATCATTCTGGTACCTAGATACACATGCATGAAAATTCCTGTGTGTGTGTGCGTGCGTGCGTGTGTGTGTGTGTGTGCATGTGTGCGTGCATGTGTGCGTGTGCGTGTGTGTGTGTGTGTGTGTGTGTGTGTGTGGGAGGGAGGGTGCTACTTCATGGCTTTTCACATGTCACGGGAGGTTCTGGTCCCCATTAACCGTGAAAAACGAGAGATTACCGTATTTTTTTAATTTTAAAATAAATTAAACAATCTGGAAGACTCTGAAGAGTACAATAAGCCAAAATAAATTTCATTCAAAACATTTATCACACTTCTCAACTGCATACTGCTGTTACAAATTTAAGATTAAAATCAAATTTGCTTAATTTCTTTGCTTTTTGTTTAGGCGTCCAACTTGAGTCGGGCCCATCTCTACCTGAACTTGATGCTTTCTTCAAGGTGTGCCACATGAATAGCATTCTCCTCTTTAAGCACTCTCATGCTGGAAAATAATTTACCTAAATCTTTTTACTATTCACTATTACTAACTTCAAAGGCTGATCCCACATGCATCCTCCATAGGAAAATATTAAGTGTATTATTTTTCTGTTTTAATTGATCATTTTTTAATTTGAAGAAAATTAATTGTGTTGTGACATAGTAGGCACATTTTTTTTTAATACAAGACATACTAATGGATCAGCTTTTGTCGCTGATGTTCCGGGTGATTCACGGTTCCGCTGAGACCACAACCAGGTCCACGACCTCCATCACCTCAACAGAAAAATGAAAGAGACCAGTGCAACTAATATGACACTGGCTGATATCTTTACCAAAAGTATTGCTTAAATGTAAGTGTAGCAATAAAGGATTTCGGTCCAGAGGTGGGAAGAATAGCCAAATATTGTAGACAGGTAAACGTAGTTACTTGACAATAATGTGATTCGAGTTAAAGTAAAAAATAGTCCTCCCAAAAAACTTCTTAAGTAAAAATTACACGGTGAAAGATTTACTCAAGTGCTGAGTAAACATAGAGTTCCCTCGCTACTTAGCGATTCAATTTTTGTTGCTTCAGTGCGTCGCTTTTTTTTTCCACCCCCCTGCAAAAAAAACAAAAAAAACAGCCAGACTGCAGAAAAACAGCAGAAGCTGAACAAAGCACTGACGAACTTCAAGTTGCAAGGAGGAACTCAGCCCCTCAAGGACGAGGCTTTTTTGCAAGCAAAGTATTACGGCCTCAGAAACGTGCCTCTGTATGGTGAGGCTTTCTCCAACGACAATGATGCTGCTCGTCGTTATGTGGAGTGTCATGGTTGTGTCTATCCCCGATGCGGCGCGCACCTGCTCCAATCAGCAGATGCGTCTCGTCTTCGTGATTATGGCTCATGTATATATTGCTATGCGTGCGTTGTGGTCTTTGCCAGATCGTTGTACACCTATGTCATGTTCCCACAACCCTTTGTCCTTACGTCCTTGCTACTCTGTGTACTGAACCCTGCCTCATTAACGACCCTCTCTTCTCACCTGCTGAATTTGGTACTGCTGGTTCTGTGGACCACCTGCCTGTGTTTCGACCTTGGACTTAATAAAGACTCTTCCCGAAATGTACCTGAGAAGTCCCAAGGACTACACCCCTTCAGGTTCATATCCAAAAGAAATAACTCCGGCATGACGAAATTATGATATCGGAGACCACGACCTGCTAACAGTCAAGATAGCCATGTCGGAAAGGAGACATTGGTTAGAGGGGACCCAGGTCCTGTTCTTGATTTTAACAGACCACAAATAGAATATATTAGGTCAGTCAAAAGGCTTAACGCCAGGTAAACTAGGTGGGGAATCTTCTTTAAGCAGTTTCGTTTTGTGATGACCTATCGGCCGGGGACAAAGAACGGGAAACCCGTTGCGCTGTCACGTGTACATGATGGGGAAAGAACCGAGTCCGATCATGTACCTATCCTCCCTGATGCTTGTTTCATCTCATTCTTCACCTGGGAAATTGAAACCAAAGTCAAAGAGGCGCTAAAAGACTTTCTCAGCCCTGAAGGCTGCCCCGATGATGGGCTATATGTCGTTCGCCTGCTAAGGGGAAGAGTACTGTAATTTCTCGAGTATAATACGTCCTGAAGTATAATGCGCACCCTCAAACTTGACCTTAAAAAAAGTCAGGCCAATGCACACCACCAATTTGCTGCAATCCATATGCTCAAAATATTGGGAATTTTCTGTATTTTTATTTTTCTAGGTTTGTACTTTTATTGTTTGTGCTTGCATTGTTTTTCAAAAAATCGTCTGTACAACAATTATCAATAATAGTCTTTGTGCATGTACTGATGTAGTGGTAATATATATCTTGGGACAGGCCACAGGACACATTTGTCCTAATCCCTGCAATTGTTAGAACAGAATCCCTCAACCAACTAAAATAATTGCTCAATGATGGCATAACATTGTATTGATAACACAAATTACAGTCTTAAATAATTAAACTATTATACACTCTTGAACTTATTTTTTTTGCCATTACACATTTGTGCATAAAACATTTTTGCATTAAACATTTGTGCATAGTGAAGTTTACATTACACATCCTTGGCCAAGACTTCAAAAAAAAAGCATCTGACTCATCTCCAATCTGAAAAATATCCATTGTAGCTACCTTTGTGCATCACTGTCAAACTCATCTTTGATGACTTGGTTTGTCTTCGTTTTATTTAACAAACTTACAGTCAGTCGTTTCTGATGTCGTAAAATGCAAACACCCCCACCTCCCCGAGGAGGTCAGAGTTCAGGTTGGTGGCGCACATTACCGTAATATATATATATATATATATATATATAAATGTGTAACATAAGAGATTGAATATCATATTGAAATTTATGTGTACTTTTTTTTTACCACACTATGTACCTGTATGCGACTATACAATGTGATCGTATTTTTATTTTTCATCCATACCTAAATATAATGCGCTCTAGTGACTTTTTGAAAATATTTTGAGAAAAAAATTGCGCATTATTTTCCAGTAATTACGGTAATTGACTGGGTCCACATGAATCGCACTGTGTGTCATCCGGGCTTGGCCAAAACGCAGTCTGCTAGACAGCAACGTTTCTGGTGGCCGAATATACAAAAGGACATCAGGGAGTACGTCAATGCATGTCCGGTTTGCCCAGCAAACAAACCTTCCCGCCAATGCCTCTCTGGGAAGTTTCCCCCTCTGCCCGTTCCTCGACATCCGTGGTCACATACCTCACTGGACTTCGTGACCGGACACCGGCAATGCCAAATTTGAACCGGGGGGCTCAGAACTATGAGTCAGATGTGCGAACCAGTCGTTCTCTGTTCCGCATTCACTGGTCTTACTTTTAGAATTACGTATCAATGGATTGATCCGCGCAGGGCGCCTAGGCCACGCCTACTTAGATACTGTTGTTATGCACCCCAAGCAACAGATCAAAATAGTGGACATAATCCGGTCGAAGCATGTTATGAGCGATTCATTAGAGCGAATTCCCCATTGTATTTCTGTTCCTTTCTGCCCATGTTGTCAGAAATATTAACAAAGAGTATACAGAAAGTCCTGAATTACTTTCAAAAGGGATATATTCATAATCTCAAGGTTGCACAAACGGAGGGATGAGAATGACCAACTTGGAAAAACACTGAAAATGTCTGCCTTCATCACGAAATTTTTGACTTCGGGTTACTTCTAACAGTGTAAAAACAGGGCAACCATAACATTTTGAAAACTTAAAATATGAGTCCAAACAATGAAAAAATGCCAACCAAATTTATTTCAAATAGGCTACTGCACTTACAAGTTATACTTCAGAAATGAGTACAGAATAAATATAACATAATATAATATAATATAATATAATATAATATAATATATATTTGGTTACGCACTTACGTCCCGTGCGTAGGCCTACGAGTAGTCAGACTCCGGCGTCATTCCGACCAAAGAACCATCCGAATATTCAACATTATTTACAGCCACAGGTTCAAATCTGTATGGAAGTTTTCTTCCATCTTCCCAATCAACCAATAATGCTATTTGTTAATCAGATGATTATAAATCCGAGAACTCAGCGCTGGGCACAATGTAATTGAGCTTTTGGTGCGGCACCTTATACGTCACGTCCACACACGTAAGTCATGTGACTCCCGAAAATGGCAGCGCCCCTGAAAATTTGTAGCTGTCGATAAAAATCTTCTCAAAACACTATTAAATGAGAGAGGACTTAACATCACATTGTCAAAATAGAGTACATACTCTATTAAATCACGTCGCAGTTTTGGCTGTTTCACTGCAGGATCACGCGGCGGTGGCCACTGATCTGCTGCCGAGCAGAGCTCACGTGGCAGTGAAGCCCGATCCACCGCCGCCTCACGTTGCTGTCCAGGAGAGTGCGACGTCTCCGCAGCCGCTTCTCGTCCGTGTCCAGGAGTACCGGTGGCGACCGGTCCACGGCCACTCCACGGTCATGCTTCGTCGACGACCAGTCCGCGGTCGCCCCCCGTTCCTGCTCCGACGGCGACTGGCACGCCCATACGTTCTCGTCATGGATGAGGTGGCGATGGTTGTGCTGCCGCCTTCTCACGTTCCCGTCCAAGAGGAGGTGGCGATGGCACCGCTGCCTTCTCACGTTCCCGTACAGTAGGAGGTGGTGATGGCGCCGCCGCTTTCTCACGTTCTCATCGACGAGGAGGTTGCGATGGCGCCGCCGCCTTCTCACGTTCCTGTCCAGGAGGAGGTGGCGATGGCGCCACCTTCTCATGCTCTCGTCCAGGAGGTGGCGATGGCGTTGCCACCGCCTTCTCACGTTCCTGTCCAGGAGGCGGCGGTGATGCCGCCGCCGCCGCCTCACGTTGCTGTCCAGGAGGTGGTGCCACTGCTGCCGCCTCATGTTGCTGTCTAGGAGGTGGCGGCAGTTCCCCAGCAGTCCAGGGGGAGGTGGTGATGCCGCCACCGCCGCCTCACGTTGCTGTCCAGGAGGTGGTGACGGTTCCCCAGCCGCCTCACATTCCAGGAGTACCGGTGGCTACCAGTCCGCGGCCGTCCCACGCCCCTGTCTCGACGGCGACAGGACCTGGGGAGTTCTGATGAGCCACCCCGGAGCTGGAGGCGATTTTGGCGGTCATGGCTTTGGGAGGTCCTCGTCCGGAGCAGTGACATGCCTTGGTCTGGTTCTTGCTTCGCCGTTTGGTTCCTCACCGAGATCTTCCACCCGAATCCCCCTGTGGGGGATCCTGGTGCTTGGCGTCCGGGTCATCCTCCTGACCTGTCTACCCGGACGCCTTGCGTTTGGTGGCCTGGATGGCCACCAGACTGAGGTTGGGAGTGGGGGGGGGGTGCCCTCCTCCTGATTCCCTTCCACCCACCTCTGGATGTTTTAATTCTTGTCTCTGTGTTTCTTTTGTTTAGGCACGTCTGGGTGCCGTGACTTAGAGGGGGGGTACTGTCATGATCCTGATGGTCCAGCCCTGGCTGCGCGGGTGCCCGCGCAGTCGCGCAGATTGGCAGGCACACACCTGCGCCTCATGCTGGCTGATTGGCCCCTGTGTATATAGGACCATGGGGACGACTTGTCTTTTTCAAGGTGCTGCGAACCCTGCTACATATTTAACAATGAGGCTAAAATATTGTTGTTGTTTTTTGTCGCTATGTGTTTTAAAGTTCAACAAAAATGTGTTTGAACAAGATGGTAAGAACTTGTTGTTTTAATTATGTAAAATCTTTTTTAAAAAAATGAAAAAATAGCCACATGCGAAGGTTTTGCTTTTCTGAGGTCTTCCAGCAGATTTTAAATGTGTGGATCAGCGTGAAAGAATCTATTATCACTAAGAGATTAAAAGGCCCCCTCCTCGAGCAGTCACCTTATCGTGGTGGAGGGGTTTGTGTGTCTCGATGATCCTAGGAGCTAAGTTGTCTGGGGCTTCATGCCCCTAGTAGGGTCACCCATGGCAACAAGTCCGAGGTGAGGGACCAGACAAAGTATGACTCCAAAACCCCTCTAATGACTACAAAAATTGGATCTTGGTTTCCCTTGCTTGAACGGGGGTCACCGGGTCCCCCCTTTGGAGCCATGCCTTGAGGTGAGGCTCGAAGGTGAGCGCCTGGTGGCCAGGCCAGCACCCATGGGGCTCACCACCTGTGAGAGGGGCCATAGGGGTCGGGTGCAATGTGATCTGGGCCATGGCCAAAGGCGCGGACCTTGGCAATCCGATCCCCGGCTACAGAAACTAGCTCTAGGGACATGGAATGTCCCCTCTTTGGCAGGCATGGAGCCCGAGTTGGTGTGTGAGGTTGAGAAGTTCTGACTAGATATAGTCGGACTCTCCTCGAAGCACGACTTGGGCTCTGGCACCACTCCTCATGAGAGGGGTCGGACTCTGTTCCACTCTGGAGTTGCCCACAGGGAGAGAAGCCTAGCAGGTGTGGCTATACTTATTGCCCCCCGGTTGATTTTAGATGGATTCAGTTGATCATGCGGTCTTCCACAAAGTTTAATCCATCGAAGACATTTTTCGTACTCGGTCTTCGGTTTTGGAAAGGGTACAAATTGAACTCCACCAACTAGCCTATCAGGATACCTGTCGTCACTATTACAAAGTCCGTGACTTCACCTCTTAACCATATCTATTGGTAAGGAACCCAAATATGTGATAAAACGCTAACAAAAGCTATACTGGACCATGCGACTTTGTCTGAGGTAATGGCGGACGCCAACAAGCGGCATGGTTTATGCAGATCTTTGGCCTCTGATTGGTCAGCGACGCAGATTACGCAATTTCTATGGAGGGGTCAATTGTCAGAACAGAATCCCTCAACCGACTAAAATAATCCTCAAGATGGCATAACATTTTATTAATACTGATGATAACAGATATTACAGTCTTAAATAAATGAACTATTTAACACTGTTGAACAAACTTTTTTTTGCATTAAATATTTGTCCATAAAACGTTTTTGGATAGTGCAGTTTATCCTCTACATTATACATCCTTGGCCAAGACTTCAAAAGAAGCATCTGACTCATGTTCAATCTAAAAAATATCCATCATAGCTACCTTTGGTGCCTCACTGTCAAACTCATCATTGATGACTTGGTACAGTTCTGGTGCCTCTTGCATTGCACCACGAAGATCCCATTTTGCTCCCACTGCATGTCATCCTCTGTGCCATTCATAGGGTTTGTGAGGAAACATTTTTTTAATCCCAAGAGTTTGGGTTGCGCAGCGGAGTTTTTCCACCGCCTTCCGGCATTAATCTGTATAGCAGCTGTCCTACGGCGTGTAGTGGCTGTCAAAACAACGTCAGGTCTCACTACGTAAAAACGAGCGTAATGTTCATTTTAAAAAAGCGAGCATTTCAATTGTGTGCGGTTTCCCGGTTTTTTTATTTATTTTATAATGTACTCATTACGCCCTTACTACGTAGTGTGAACTCACGTTGTTTTGAAAACAACCTGAAATCATTGAGCTCGTTTTGACTGCCGCGCTGCTTCCGGGTTGGCTGCGTCAGCGATGACACATTTCTTTTAAAAGTGGCTGCACAATTAGCCCTTGTCGTCGACATTTTTTGTCTTAATTTAAGTTAAAACCAACTCATGGGCAATCGTTGTGATCTTTAGTACAGGAGCAACAAATATACTACGCGAACGATTGTAAAATGCGAAGCTCCCCGAGGAAGTCATAGAACTCAGGTTGCTACATTACCGTAATATAGATAAATGTGTAAAATAAGACATCGACTATCATATCAAAATGTATATGTATACCTTTTTGTTTTTACCACGATATGTACCTTTATACGATTATAATGTGATTGTATTTTTTATTTTTCATCCATACCTAAATATAATGTGCTCAATTAAGTCGAAAATATTTTTGTAAAAAATTGTGCATTATTTTTGAGAAGTTACGGTATGTAATCAAACATTTACAAAGTCTTTCTGTGTCAGTCACAATGTACCAGTGAGTCAGTATACAGTATATCCGCGGCGTAAGGTCCAACACGGCTCGTCTATGAAAAAAAAACACAACACAGATTGGGCACGATTTATTAACTGGTACGTGCTGTCGTCTGGAAGATACGGTGTATAAATTGAAAAGCCGGTCATAATCTATAACAACATCATCAGTGATCCCACTCATTTATTACATGTACTCTACATACAGCAACTGAAATAAGCATTTAATGTCAACATTTTTCTCACTAAATATATTTACAAAGGTACTAGTGACCTGAAAATTTCCCCAAATGTTGGGAACAACCAAAGTAATCCAGAGATGCAAAGAAACTAGAACATATAAGATCAAAAATAATGTTGTGTGTAAAAATGTGACATGACACTGGGAAAAAGTATTGAACACATGAAGAAATGGAGGTGCAAAAAGACATGGAAAGTCAAGACAGCACATAAAATCTATCAATAATCAAACATCAAGCCAGCACCTTCTCAGTGCATATCAATATCAGGTGCTTCAGGTCTAATTGATGGCCTATTACAGCCTCACTTCCAAGGTGTGTGTCAAGGCACATTTGATCACATCTCGTGATGGGTAAGACAAAAGTGCTGTCTCTAGACCAGACATGTCCAAAGTCCGGCCCCCGGGCCAATTGCGGCCCGTGGACAAATTTTTACCGGCCCGCGGCCTCTATCATGAAATCAATAATATGCGGCCCGCCAGCACTGTTGACCACAGTATAAAATACATGTGTACAAAAAGCTATTTTTCATATTTTTCATTTCACCAGAAGATGGCAGTAGCCCTGTGGTCGCACTCTGGCCGCCGTGACCCTTGACCTTGCGTGATCGTTTCAGCCCAGCCCATTTCTAACATGGCGTCTGTAAACAAAAAAAGGAAAGTTGACCACGAGGGCCGCCGCTTCCAGGACAAGTGGAAATTTGAGTATTTTTTCACTGAAATACGAAACAACTGTGTCTGCCTAATTTGCCAAGAGACTGTGGCTGTTTTCAAGGAATTCAACATCAAGGGGCACTACCAGACGAAACATGCTAGCTACGACAAGCTAACTGGGAACAAACGCGGTGAAAAAGTGAAGCAACTGGAAGCTGTTTTAACGGCACAGCAAAGCTTTTTCACAAGAGTCCGTGAGTCAAATGAAAATGCCACAAAGGCAAGCTACGAAGTGGCAACGCTGATTGCAAAGCACTGCAAACCTTTCACTGAGGGTGAATTTATTAAAGACTGTGTAATGAAAATGGTTGAGAAAATTTGTCCCGCGAAGAAGCAAGAGTTTGCCAATATTTGCCTGGCTCGTAATACTGTGGTACGGAGAATTGAAGACGTTTCATTAGATATTAAGAGACAGTTAGAGGCAAAAGGAACTGAGTTTGACTTTTTCTCGTTAGCGTGCGATGAAAGCACGGATGCGTCCGACACCGCTCAGTTACTGATCTTTTTAAGAGGAGTGGACAATGACATGAACGTGAGTGAAGAGCTTCTGGACCTCCAGAGTCTGAAGGGCCAAACAAGAGGAACGGATTTATTTGTTTCTGTTTGTTCCACCGTAGATGACATGAAACTACAGTGGAATAAAGTCACCGGGATTATTACGGACGGCGCACCTGCCATGGCTGGCGAGCGGAGTGGATTATCAAGCCTTGTCTGTAACAAAGTCAGTGAAGAAGGAGGCAGCGCTATTAAACTCCACTGTATTATTCATCAAGAAGTTCTCTGTGCCAAATATATGAAATATGATAATGTTATGAAACCGGTGATAAAGACTATTAATTATATTCGCTCCAAAGCGCTGTGCCACCGCCAGTTTTCAACAGTTTCTTCTCGACATCCAGGCTGAATACGGAGATGTTTTGTATCACACCGACGTAAGGTGGCTCAGTCGGGGTCTGCGCTGCAGCGCTTCTTCTCTCTCAGGGAGGAAATTGGACAATTCTTGACTAAAAAGGGACAACCCATGCCACAATTAAATGATCCTGTTTGGCTGGCTGATTTGGGATTTTTAGTTGACATAACGCGACATCTGAATGCGCTGAACACAAGCCTTCAAGGGCAAAATGCAGTGGTAAGCCAACTGTATTCACACATCAAAGCCTTTCGGACCAAGCTGCTACTTTTCCAAAGACACCTGTCACAGGCGCAGCCCAATACCGCACATTTCCCGTCGCTGCAGGAAATTGTGACCAGTTTCCCACAGATCAATATCAGTGCGCAAATGACAAAGTATGCAGCAGACATCTCATCTCTGGTTGAGGAGTTTCAGCAGCGCTTTCGGGACTTTGCAGCTATTGAAAAGGAGATCACGCTTTTTTCCTCTCCTTTCTTCTCGTGGACCCTACTGACGCTCCAGACCACCTGCAACTGGAGCTCATTGAGCTGCAGTGTGACGCCGAGCATCGCAGTCGGCACCAACAGCTCCCTCTTGTCAACTTCTACTACCGCCAGCTGGATGAAGGCAGGTTCCAAGCAATTCGGACATTTGCTAAGAAAATGCTGAGCTTGTTTGGCTCCACATACATGTGCGAGAAGACATTCTCCATTATGAACATTAACAAGAGCCGCATGAGGACGTGACTGAGTGACTCTCACCTGCGTGACGTCTTGCGCATCAAAACCACTGCTCTTGAGCCAGACATGGACTACATACTGCAGTCAAGATCCCAGTATCACCCTTCACATTAGTGCAGGCAAGACCTTTGTTAAGTCCTCTGAGTTGAATAAATTCTTAAATCTCAGTTAATTAATTTTTTTGTGATGGTCAAAATCACAGTTTGAATATGCAGTGATCATTGTTTTGTTTTCAGCACTTTTCCTACAGTGAGCATATAATAGTGAATAATATGTAATGTTTCACATGAACTTAGATATCCTTTATAGTTTTCTTAATTTTTTGTGGTTTGTGATTTCGGTAAAAACCTAAATGTAAAAAAAAAATGTAAAAGTAAAAGTATGCCATTTGTAATTAAATTAAAAAAATCCCAAAAAGTTAATTTGTATTTAATGTTAATGGTTCAAAGAATGTCAGGCTAAATAGTCGGCCCCCACACATTTTCACCTTACCAAATCTGGCCCTCTTTGCAAAAAGTTTGGACACCCCTGCTCTAGACCATTGCAAAGTAATTGTTGCAAAGCATAATGATAGCACTGGAGAGAGGTGGATACCTACAGTGAAGGAAACAAGTATTTGAACACCCTGCTATCTTGCAAGTTGTCCCACTTCGAAATCATGGAGGGGTATGAATTTTTTATTGTAGGTGCATGTCCACTGTGAGAGAGATAATCTCAAAAGAAAAATCCAGACATCACAGTGTATGATTTTTTTTTAACGATTTATTTGTGTGATACAGCTGCAAATAAGCATTTGAACACCTGTCTATCAGCTAGAATTCTGACCCTCAAAGAGGGTTAGTCCACTTTTAAAAATCCACCTCAACTCCATGTATTATCCTGAATCAGATGCACCTGTGTGCGGTCGTTAGCAGCACACCAAAGAGCTCTCCAAAGACACCAGAGACAAAATTTTACAACTCCACAGTGCTGGAAAGGGCTACAGAGACATTGCCAAGCAGCTTGATGAAAAAAGGTCCACTGGTGGAGCAATCATTGGAAAATGGAAGAAGTTAAACATGACGGTCAATCTCAATCGGAGTGGAGCTCCATGGAAGATATCATCTCGAGGGTTCTCAGTAATCCTTAGAAAGGTGAGGAATGAGTCTGGGACTACACGACAGGACTTGGTCAGTGACCTGAAAAGAGCTGGGACCACCGTTTCCAAGGTGACTGTTGGTAATACACCAAAACATCATGGTTTGAAATCATGCATGACATGGCAGGTTCCCCTGGTGAAACCAGCACATGTCAAGGCCCGTCTTAAGTTTGCCAATGACCATTTGGATGATACAGCGTAGTCAGATGAGACCAAAATTGAACTTTTTGGTCATAAATAAAGTGTTTGGAGGAAGATGAATGATGAGTTCCATCCCAAAAACACAATCCCTACTGTGAAGCATGTGGGTGGTAGCATCATGCTTTGCGGGTGTTTTTCTCCAGATGAGACAGGATGGCTGCACTGTATTAAGGAGAGGATGACCCTGGCCATGTATTGTGAGATTTTGGGGAACAACCTCTTTCCCTCAGTCAGAGCATTGAAGATGGGTCGGGGCTAGGTCTTTCAACATGACAATGACCCAAAGCACACAGCCAGGAAAACCAAGGAGTTGCTCCGTAAGAAGCATATCAAGGTTCTGGTGTGGCCCAGCCACTCTCCAGACCTAAACCCAATAGAAAATCTTTGGAGGGAGCTGAAACTCCATGTTCAGTTCAGAAACCTGTCTGATCTACAGAAGATCTGTGTGGAGGAGTGGGCCAAAATCCCTCCTGCAGTGTGTGCAAACCTGGTGAACAACTACAGGAAACATTTGACCTCTGTAATTGCAAACAAAGGCTACTGTACCAAATATTAACATTGGTTTTCTCAGGTGTTCAAATACTTATTTGCAGCTGTATCCCACAAATAAATCATTAAAAAAAATCATACTTTGTGATTTTTGGATTTTTCTTTTAAGATTATCTTTCTCACAGTGGACATGCACCTACGATGAAAATTTCAGAACCCCCCATGATTTCTAAGTGTGAGAACTTGCAATATGCAATATTCAAATACTTATTTTCTTCATTGTATACACACAGGTTTTTTTTTTTTTTCAAATACAGTGGGTAAATGTTACAAGTAGAACTAAACAGTTTTTAGGGTTCAGAATAGCCTGACATGTTAGATGGAGAATGACACAATGCAATTTTGTGGTACAATTGGTTTGTTTGTTTTTGCACTTACAGAACATTGGGTACAGCACATTTATATGGTTAAAACATTGTGATAAGGCCCCAAAAAAATAATGTTGTGTTTCCGGTAACACAGACTAAGAAAACTAAGTTTGGTAGGTTGGGATTTTTTAAAAATTTTGTCATATGCTTTCTCTTGTGTGACAGTCTCTGAGTCCCGTATCCTGATGTTGGCTTCAACGCAAAACAGCAGGACTGCAACATGTGAGCAAGCTTCTCCCAGGCCAGTCTTCCAGTTGCAATGAGCAGCAACAATTTTCCCACTTTGTTTAGCAATCACCCAAGGCCAAAGTGGCTTTTCTGGCAATGCTTGGGAATGGAGAACCTGTCAAGATAATATTGGAGTTTTTAACATACATGCATGTATTAAGTACCATGCACATTTAATTACTGAATATTTTCACCTATCATGATTGTTGCAAATGAAAATTTCACAAAAGAATGTAGGCTAGAGAAATTTACATTTTATTGAAAAAATGTGTCTGTTTCAAATATTATGATTTTGAAAATATATGTAGTACAAAGAGACAGAAACAACAAAAATAAATTAATTATACTATTTCCTGCATGGTGTTACTTAACTGTCACAGTTGTAAATGATCATTAAATTACTCCTGGTCTCACAAACATTACATACATTTAAATTTACATGAATTAAATAATTGGATTTGCTAAAAAGCTATAGTGGGAACCTCTACATTGAACTGAGAAAAGTCATAGTGTAATGAAATATAGATCATATGAAACGTTAAGACTGACCTTTCCACTGACTCGGTGGTATCCATTTCTGACAACAACTCCCACATTGCGAACCCAGCCACACACAACGTGATTGTATGTATCTTGTAAGCTTTCAAGTCATCCACGGTATAAACCAGGGTTGCCCCAGATTTATTTTTACCCCAAGATCTACTTCTCAAGCATCCAGCCTCTCGCGATCGACATGGGTGGCCGCGGGCGTATGGTTGCAAGACATGTTCTAAAAATAGCACAGGTCACAAATTGTGATGATTATTACTATTGTTATTATTATTTGCTGCGACTGGCTGGCAACCAGTTCAGGGTGTCCCCGCCTCCTCCCCGTTGACAGCTGAGATAGGCTCCAGTACTCCGCGCGACCCTCGTGAGGATAAGAGGCAAAAGAAAATGATGGATGGATATTATTATTTGTGCTGCAAATTTTTAATATGACCTGTCTTAAATTTTTAATATAATGTCGTATAGTATAAAGTATTTATATATTTGAATATGTATAAAGAGTTTTATTTTCAAAGTTTGCTGCAAACAGGTCATACGATCGGTGCTCACAAAGTAGCCATCAGCCTCCAAAAGGTTGGTGACCCCTGGCTGGTCTACGGTTTACCCACTTCCCAAATTAGGTTAACTGGAAATGGATCAAAAATGGATTGCTGGTATTTATTTTGGGAAGAACAATTACTGATTATCACATCTAGGCCAAAGTTCTGATGTTTGATGTTTAAATTCTTTGTGAACTAATATTCCAAATTGGGGTCTTTTTTGTCTTTATTTGGCTTGTAATAGGCAGGCAACCAGTCAAGGGTTACCCCTCCTCTAGCTCAAATGAATAGATTGACTCCAATGACCCAATGAGAAAATGTGGTTTGAGAAAAATGGATGGATGCCATTATAAATGAGTATAATATCAGATGGAAAGACATTCATCTACTAGTTAGCTAACATTGTCCCCTGCTCTACACGCACACACACACATTCATGAAATGATGGTTACATCAGTAGTAGGAGTATACTGTATATTGTTCCATCTATCCAAATGCAAACTCAACACTGACACTCAGACACACCCACTTTTCTTTCACTACCTCCAATAAAAAGGAAACCACTTCCTTGTAGTCTGACTGCACACCTCGATTCGTGTCGACTGCCCAGAGTCCACGAATATATAGGTTCTAACTACAGTATCACTCATCCAAACTACTCAAAGGTAAGTCATTGCATTGATTAATCACATCTACTCAGCTCATTTATTTTCTGGTATTTAATCTGTAAAAACCCCAAAAAACTTGTCCCTATTATTATTGCTGCCTCAACCTGGTTGAGATTGGGTGAACATGAATACATCATATGAAGTAACATTTTGACTAAGAAGCAAAGGAGAGGGATTACAAACAATTCAACTTTTCTTGTTCTAATAAGGATGAGGTTGTTTAAATTGCTTAGGCAAAGTAAACTCCTGTTTGTACAGTATGAACCACTCCTCGTAAGGTGTGTATTATTTTCCCAAACAATTATTCTCAGAAGAAGACAGGCAAGTCTGACCATAAAGCACAAAATGTGGTGCTCAGTAAGTGTGCTAAAAGATATTGATACAATTACTTTTATTGGATGTTATTTCATTCGTGTCTCTTTAATAATAATGTGTCTCCTTGTGCTCCTCCCTGATCTCAGTCCCAGGCGACCATCTGGACTGCCACCCACATTCCAAAGCAGCTCCCATCTCTGTTAAAACATGTCACGGTATACTTTTGGTCTAGAGCCACTGTCTTGCCACACCTGGAATAAAGACAGGACACGTAGGTGAAACTCTGTCATTCCATTCCATCGGATAAATACAGTACATAAAGTAAATCTTGGTGGATTTGCAAATTTGTGATAGTTTACTGTATTTATTTAAACTTAAAACCCTGGCGGTCCTACATACCATATACGCTGAGCCTTGGAAATGCATTTTCTGTAGCCTGTAATTCTATTAATGCTGCCAGTGTAACCACAAGGAATCCGATTGGCAAAAAAGCAAATGGAGTAAAGAGACTCATTGATGGAAAGACAGCTTTAGATACTGTGGAGTGTGGAGCATTGTTGAGTGGATTGTTTTGTCCTATATTGCACACTTAAGATGCTTTACAGTGACAAAAGACAAAAAAATAACTGACTATACCACTCCTATAACCACTCCTTATAAAACACTTGTTGTCACTTATGTCAAATGGGTTGTTCAAATTCTGCTCAGCTATTAAAGATAGATAGGTAGGTAGGTAGGGCAGGGTAGGGTAGGGTAGGGTAGGGGATAGATAGATTCAATTATACTGTATGTGAGAGATAGCTCATAAGAAACAACAAATACCTACCGGTACTTGTTTCAAGATGAGAAAACCATAATTTTGGAAAGAGATTATGTTAAATATACAGTCAAATCTTTGTAATGTGAATAAATATAAAATCAGATTATCTCATTTGGTGACAAGATAAGAATTCTGAATATAATCCACCCTGCTTTGTTGCATAAAACGATGGACTGCTGCCATTAAAACATTTGAAAATCAATACAATGCAAAAATGTGAATATTTGCTTCTATACAGAAATTGCAGTGAGTCCCAACAACAATGTGGTGAACATTTATGAAAAGAAAGCCAGAGACTGGATCAAGATCCATGAGCTTACTGAACACAGTGGGCGTATCACAGGTACAGAAGCTTGTATCGAGAGTGCCTGGGGGAAGGGTGGTTTCACTTTCAAATGCACATTTAGCAATGTTTTTTTTTTCTTGTATTTGTCATTCATTACCTCCCTCAAGTGCATTGCATTTTTTTGTGGAAAGGGTGTGAAACGTGTAAAAAAACTAATGCGCAATACAGTGTGGCATATATTGCCACACCCTACCCATCTCCAGCATTGATGTCTGCACACGTGATTGAATGACAGCAATAATGTGTCATAATTGCACAATTGGATGCCACCTCCATTAAACCATTTTTTGATCGTAAACCAGTTTGGAATAAGCAAGTAAAATAAATGGTGCACGTAAAAATACACTAGTGCTCCACAAGAATGAAACACATTTTCGACATCTTCTCATAAATATCTTGGGTGACCTGAAGCCTCCTCTCGCTGACTTTTATTCCTGGACTGGTCGCCACTTAATTACAGGGCACATGTTGACGGCAAAAGACCATTCGCATTGACACCTATTGGCAATTTATTAGTCTTCAAATAACCTGACATGAATGGCTTGGTAATGTGGGAGGAAGCTGGTGTAATCAGAGAAAACCCACATAAGCACAGTGAATATATGCATATGCGTCAAAGGAAATTCAGAACCTCAAAACTGTGAGCCAAATGGAATAACCACCACACCACCACCCAACAACATAATGTTTCAAATTTAATCAATTATTTTTTCATTATTTATTTATTTGGATGAGACCGTAGACTTTAATAAAATACATGTATATAAAACATGATTACATGATTATAATAAGTGTCAGATTTTCTCCAAGGCCATCAAAAACAAAAAAACAAGAAGTATGTTGACAATATCAAAAGTAACAAAAGTAAGTACACAACCCCATGATCAGTGTTGTTGTTAACAACAGGGTGTTAAATACAAAAGTAACAAAAAAAGTGTGTGTTATCAGTGTTTTCAGGTTTGGTTTGTCCAGTCTTTTTTTCTTTTTTTTTTTTTTAGTTTGCATTGAAAGACGGTGATAGAAACTTTCCCTTATTGGGACGAGAAGGGTGTTCCAGAAATATGTCTTGAAGGACTGAAAGCAACAGTGTAAAAAAGCAAATAATAGCAAGCAATAATAATTACTTTTTGAGGTGGGATGGCTGAAGTGTAAAAGAAAGAGACTAGTAAGCCATTGTCATGCTTGAGAATGTAAGATTATAGCTCTTGAGGGTGGGATAGGGGGAGGGGGTTGGTTAGGATATCTGAAGAGGGATGATAGTCCGTTGGAATAGGAAGGTGCATGTCGCGGGAGCATTGACAGATGGAAGAGGTTCGATGGCATGGCAGGAATGGCAAACGAAGCGGAAGACACGGAAAGAGCTCTATGGATAGAGGAGGACAACACGTTTGGTACAATGCAGGTAGCAAAGTAGTGAAAAGAACATACGATAAGGAATAGTGAGAGTTGGTCTGTGTACCACAAATGAGCATCAATAATCTGCCACTGGATTCCTGGATCAGCCTTATGAGAGATCAAGGAGTGTTCCTATGAACCACATCCTTCCCAGTCCACAAGGAATTAGAAATCCCAACACTTGGGCTCACATCCAGGATGTGTGACACCGTGAAGGCAGGATAATTGTCAATTACCAGTACATGGGGGGCAGAGAGGGTTGGCTAGAGGGATAAGTGTGCTAGTGGTGATAGGTTTTAGCAGAGAAACATGTAATGCATGGTGGATTTTTAGACATAGTGGGAGCTCCAACTGATTTTAGAGATCGGAAAGGGACCAATAAAGGATCGCATGACGTTACATGATTTAGTCTGGAGAGGAAGGTCACAGGATGAGAGCCAAACCAACTGACCCATCTTGTAAACAGGTATAGGCCAATAAAGCGTCGCATGACTTTACATCATTTAGTCTGGAGAGGAAGGTCACAGGAGCGCCAAACCAACTGACCCACCTTGTAAACAGGCATAGGGGAGTGGTGCAGATCGCCAGAGATCTCAAGCAATATAATGAATGAAGCATTTGAATTATAAAGTAAGCTTAAAGCGGCACGATGGAGCAGCTGTAAAGCGTTGGCCTCACAGTTCTGAGGTCCCGGGTTCAATTCCAGGCCTGCCTGTGTGAAGTTTGCATGTTCTTCCTGTGCCTGCGTCGGTTTTCTCCGGGCACTCTGGTTTCATTCCACATCCCAGAAACATGCAACATTAATTGGACACTGTAAATTGCTCCTAGGTGTGATTGTGAGTGCGGCTGTTTGTCTCGATGTGCCCTGCAACTGGCTGGCAACCAGTTCAGGGTGTACCGTGCCTCCTACCCATTGACAGCTGGGATAGGTTCCAGCACTCCCGCAACCCTTGTGAGAATAAGTGAAAAGGAAGAAAGAAAATGGATGGATGGATGGAAGTGAGCTGAAAGAAAATACAGTGTATTCATACAGTAGGACATGTATTCAAAGAAAGAGCTAATACTTACTTTTTCATGGAACCTCATTATCATATTCACAGGAATTGACTGGGCACATGAGTCTAATCGCATCGTCACCTGTGCTTCTGACCGCAATGCCTACGTGTGGACTCTAAAAGATGGCTCGTGGAAGCCCACTCTGGTCCTCGTGCGAATCAACCGTGCGGCAACCTGTGTAAAATGGTCACCTCTGGAAAACAAGTTTGCCCTTGGGAGTGGAGCTCGACTCATCTCTGTCTGCTATTTTGAGAAGGAAAATGATTGGTAAAAGCAAAATGGAAAAATGCACGCCTAGTTTTCTACAGTATTTATACTTTATGAGCACTGGAGATGATCTTTAGTGATTTTCTAATGGATGAAAATCCCCCCCGCCCACAAAAGACCACAATACATTGTGCTTTCAAAACAGTGTCATGCTACTTTTGTACTAACTTGATGTTACTGCTTACATTCAATAGAAGGCCTCACTGATCTTGACAATTATTGTATATATTACACAGCCGCCAGACAAAATTTTTCAGATTTACAATTGTGGCACATAATCACAACGAATGGCATTCAAAGCTCTGGTTCTGCGAAGTGATGAAATAATGAAATCAAATGGTAGATGTGCAGTTCAATGGTATTGATCCAAGTTTTATCCATCCAAAATTAATTTGACAACAAAGGGGTACGGGGTGGGAATGCCCTCCATCTCAGTAATGCCTTGGGTTACCGCCCCTTTTGGCCCCCTTTGTATGCCACTAATTATGATACCCAAGTGCACATATTTAGACTGCTTCCTTATCTTCAAGGTAATAACTGTTGTGTAATTAATTTTTACATACGAACAATGCCTCCTCCAATTGCTCTCATAAATGCACAAAATGTTAAATAACGCTTTTGATAAACACACCGACAACACATTCTTTCCATTCCCACCAACAGGTGGCTAAGTAAGCACATCAAAAAGCCCATCCGCTCCACCATTCTGAGCCTGGATTGGCATCCTAATAACATTCTTTTGGCAGCTGGTTCTGCGGATCTCCACTGCAGGTAACAGTATTTTTCATTCCAAATGAAATTGTGCAGGAGTGCTTCAATTGGTTATATTGGAGCCTTGTTTAAGGGACTAACAGGGGACAGCTTGTCTGTTAAATCCGATTGTCCATTATATTTAAGCAGTATTTTGTGGCCTAAAAACACCAGTACAGTACAGTACTGTACATCCATCCATTTTCTCAACTACTTTTCCTCACTAGGGTCGCAGTCGTGCTGAAGCCTAATGTAGCTATGTTAGGGTGAGGGGTAGGATATATTCTGAACAGGGATCTAGGCAATCACAGGGCACGTATAAACTAACAGCTATTCACAATCAAATTCACACCCATGGAAAATTTAGTCTTTTCAACCAACCGAACACGCATGTTTCTGGGATGTGGGAAGAAATCAGAGTTCCCAGAGAGAACCCACACAGGCATAGGGAGAATATGCAAACTCCACATAGACGGGACGTAATTTGAACCCCAGTCCTCAGAACTGTGAGGCAGAGTGCTAACCAGTCATCATCCGTGCCAACTGTGTCTTCTTTAGGGGTGCCCACAGTGCATCCTCTTTTTACATGGAAGCCTATCTTCTGCATCCTCCTCTCTGTCACCAACAGCATCTGAATCCTCTTTATTGCCAAGTATGTCAAAAGCAAATAATTTGTCTTTGATGTGTTTGAGTTGTAGCCGCTCTAGTATGACAACAGACAATGAAATTGACAGAGAATACTTTTGAAACAAAGATATTGCAAGAACAGCGACAGATCACTAAAGGGTTATAAGTTATCTGACAATGGTGTTTCACTTTTTTTTTTTGAGGGATTGTGGAAAAAGAGGCGGCATGGTGGAGCAACTGGTTAGAGTGTTGGCCTCACAGTTCTGAGGACCAGGGTTCAAATACTTGGCCGATCTTTGTGGATTTTGCGTGTTCTCCTCGTGCCTGTGTGGGTTTTCTCCGACACTTTCTTTGTGCTTTTCCATGAATAGTCTCGAGGCAAATAATGCATCTGCGGTACTCTTTCTAAAACCATGATGTTGCTCGTAAATACTTCTGTCTTGAGTGCAGTCTCCACTACTTTTTTCCATAACTTCATTGTGTGTCTCATCAACTTTGTTCCTCAATAGTTCCCATAGCTCTGTACATCACCCTTGTTCTTAAAAATGAGCTTCAGCACACTTCTCCATTCTTCAGGCATCTTCTCACCAGCAAGAATTATTTTGAACAAGTTGGTCAAAAACTCCATAGAACCCTCTCTGAAATCCTTTCATACCTCCACAGGTCCTTTCCAACTTTCAGCCTCTTTAGTGCCTTTCTAACTTCCACCTCGCTAATAATTGACACTTCCTGGTCCACCATACTTGCCTCTTGTACTCTTCCTTCTTCTCTCATTTTCTTTATTCATCAACTCCTCAATGTATTCTTTCCATCTTTCTAACATCTAGGATACTACTGGCACCAGTCAACACATTTCTATCTCTATCCTTAATCACCCTAACCTGCTACACATCCTTCCCATCTCTATCCCTCTGTCTGGCCAACATGTAGGGATTCTTTTCTCCTTATTTAGTGTCCGACCTGGTGTCCAGGTCCTCATATGCCATTTGTTTAGCCTTTTCTACCTATACCGTTGCCCTATGTCACATCTCAATGTATTTTTCGCCTCTCCTCTGTCCTCTCAGTGTCCCAATTCTTCTTCGATAACCTCTTTCCTTGTATGACTTCTTGTACTTCAAGATTCTACCACCAAGTCTCCTTCTCCCCTTTTCCATGCCATCCAGTAAGATATTGTACAAAGTATTTAAAAAAATGCTTTAAAATGTTTTTCAATACTTACCCCACTGGTGGATAAAATAGGTGATTATGATTTAAACTGGGAACTATTTTTTGTCTGTTAAATTGAGCTCCATTCAATCGAGGTTCCACTGTAAATGCCCAACTAAACAAATAAAACAGCTTCAAAATGATGAAATATATAATTTCTGGGCACTAATTACAAAACAACCAGAAGTTTTATTCAGAGCATGTATTATGATTGTGTTGTTATTTGAACGTGGATATTCTATTGTGTCGTCAAATGCAAATTCAAGGACAGCATGGCCAAGATGATTTCATTTTGAGCCCAAAAAAATTCATACTCTGTTGGATTAGCAACTTTTGAGGATGGAATCTTTTGGACCATTGCAAATGAATCTAACATGAACTTATCATGCATACAAACAGGCACATACTGTACATACAGTGAAGAAAATAAGTATTTGAACATCTTGCTATATTGAGTCACGGGAGAAAATTTTATGGTCAGATGAGACCAAAATGGAACTTTTTGGTCATAATTCCATTAACCGTATTTGTGGAAAGACGAATGATGAGTTCCATCCCAAGAACACCATCCCTACCGTGAAGCATGGGGGTGGTAGCATCATCCTTTGGGGTGCTTTTCTGCACATGGGACAGAACGACTGCACTATATTAAGGAGCGGATGACCGCATCCCTGTATTGTGAGTTTTGGGAAACAACCTTTTTCCCTCAGTCAGAGCATTGAAGATGGGTTGTGGCTGGGTCTTTTCAACATGACAATGACCCGAAGCACACAGCCAGCAAAACCAAGGAGTGGCTCCGTAAGAAGCATATCAAGGTTCTGGGGTGGCCTAACCAGTCCCCAAACCTAAACCCAATAGAAAATCTTTGGAGGAAGCTGAAACTCTGTGTTTCTTAGCGACAGCCCAGAAACATGTCTGATCTAGAGAAGATCGGTGTGGAGAAGTGGGCCAAAATCCCTCCTGCAGTGTGTGCAAACCTGGTGAACAGCTTCAGGAAACGATTGACCTCTGTAATTGTAAACAAAGGCTACTGCACCAAATATTAACATTGGTTTTCTCATGTGTTCAAATACTTATTTTCAGCTGTATCACACAAATAAATCATTAAAAAAATATACATTACCATTTCTTAGATGATCTCTCTCACAGTGGACATGCACTTACGATGAAGCTTTCAGAGCCCTCAATGATTTCTAAGTGGGAGAACTTGCAATATAGTAGGGTGATCAAATACTTATTTTCTTGACTGTATGTCCTGTAAAATGTAGGGATTTTTTTTTTAAATTAAAATATCTTAAGACAACAGTCAACATTTCCAATTTACAAGATTAAAATATAATTTAACTCTGTGCTTTGAATTTTTAGGATTTTCTCAGCCTACATAAAAGACATCGAGGACAAGCCTGGACCCACTGCTTGGGGGGCTAAAATGCCTTTTGGGGAGGTAATGTTTGAGAATAAGGACTGTGGAGGCTGGGTGCACAGTGTCTCCTTCTCCCCCAGTGGAGACCAACTGGCCTGGGTAGCCCACAATAGCAGCATCACTGTAGCTGATGCTGCACTGGGAAATGAGTAAGTATTACTGAAATACAATATCTATACATTTGGGAATTTTCCTGAAACTCCACTAGAAATGTTAACCTTGTTAAGTCTATGCTATTCAACAGTTGTACAGGTGATGGCACTATCCATCCATTATCTGAGCCGCTTATCCTCATGAGGGTCGCAGGAGTGCTGGAGCCTATCCTAGCTGTCGACGGACAGGAGGCAGGGTACACCCTGAACTAGTTGCCAGCCAATCAAGAGAAACAGCCACACTCACAATCACACCCAGGTGCAATTTAGAGTGTCCAATTAATGTTGCATGTTTTTAGGATGTGGGAGGAAAAATGGAGTGCCCAAAGAAAACCCAAACAGGCACGGGGAGTACATGCAAACTCCTCACAGGTGGGTCAGGGATTGATCCTGGGACCTCAGAACTCCGAGGCTAACGCTTTCTAGCTGCACCACCATGCCGCCCTGATGGCACTAATGTGTTTAGAGTAATAATTTGTAAACCAGTTCACTGACATTTAAATGGATATGCACTATGGTTATGCATACAAAATGTTCACTACATCAGGGCTAGCACATAGCTTCTATTGGGCCTTTAGTGGAATTTGATTTGTGCTAGGCTCCAGCACGGCTGTGACCTTAGTGAGGATAATGGAAGAGTGAGCATATGGAAGATGGATGGATGGATGGATAGACGATAATAATAATAATAATAGTGGCACGGTGCACGACTGGTTAGAGAGCGTCTACCTCACAGTTCTGAGGACCGGGATTCAAATCCCCCTTGAGGCGCTTGCATGCTCTCCCAGTGCCTTTGTGGGTTTTCTCTGGGTACTCCAGTTTCCTACCACATCCCCAAAACATGCATTATTTGGAGACTCTAAATTGTCCTCTGGTATGACTGTGAGTGCGAATGTTTTTTTTGTTTCTATGTACCCTGCATTTGGCTGGCAACCAATTCAGGGTGTACCCCGCCTCCTGCCAGAAGATACTTGGGTTAGGTTCTAACATTCCCGTGACCCTTGTGAGGATAAGCAGCTCAGAAAATGGATGGCTGGATAATAATAATAATGGTAACTCATTATTATTATTATTTTATTTAGGGTTGGAAATACAAAGGAGAAAATACAAAAGTATTAAGATAACGTGTATGTTTCATGATATATTTGTTGATCACTTTGCTTGTCCAGGGCAACACAACTGACCATTGACAGTCTTCCCCTCCTGAGTGTCCTATATGTGAGCCCTACGGAGATTGTTGCCGCAGTAAGTACTGACCTGCCATGAGTGGATTTTGAACGTGTGTGTGTGTGTGTGTGTGTGCGTGCGTGCGCATGTTTGTGTATGTGGGTGGAGGCTCTGTTTGTGTGTGGTTTTATTTCCAAACTTTTATTGATAATGTTCAAAAATAAATTGTGAAAAAACTGTATAAATATTGAATACCTTGGCCTGACATTGCTGAGGACTGTGGTTAAAATCCCAACCCCCTCCTGTGTGGAGTTTACATGTTCTCCCCATGCCTGTGTGGGTTTTCTCCAGGTACTCCAGTTTCCTCCCACATCCCCAAAACATGCATTAATTGGAGACTCTAAATTGCCCCAAGGTGTGACTGTTGTCTGTCTCCAAGTGCTCTGCAATTGGCTGGTAAGCAGTTCAGGGTGTACCCCACCTGTCACGACCGGGGCTCGAGGGCGGACCCAAATGCACGACTCCAGAGGCAAGCAGGTAGAGAACAGAAAGCCTTTATTTGGTCCGTGGTCAATGATCAGCGAGTCAGTCAGGAAAAGCAGCAGTATCAGAAGTGCCAGGCTTACTAGGATGGTCAGGGAACAAGCGAGGGTCGGTACATGGTAGGTCAGGTATACGGGAGTGCAGGAACGAGGCATGGGAATCAACAATCTGGCGGAGGACGAGTTGTCCCCCATGTATAAGTACTGGGTGTAATCAGCCGAAACAGGGTGCAGGTGTATGTCGACTAATTGCTGACCACACCCAGCCTGGGGAGGATGCCAGGAGCATGACACCACCTTCTGCCCGATGACAGCTGGGATACGCTCCAGCACTCCTGCGATCCTTGTGAGGATAAGCAGCTCAGGAAATGGATAGGTTGAATACCTCAACGGCCCAGGAGCGTCTGGATGGGCCGCGTAAAAATCCTCGATGAGGGAGGGGTCCTCAATGAAGCGCGAGGGAATCCAAGAGCGCTCCTCCCGTCCGTATCCCTCCCAATCCACCCGGTACTGGAACCCCCTTCCTCTGCGGCAGGAAGACAGCAACCGGCGCAGTGTGTACACCGTTCATCATGCGGGGTGGGGGGGGGGTATGGCCGGAGGAACCAGCGGCGAAGGACGAGCCGGGCGTAGTCTTCCAACGTGGAACGTAGGGTACACCCTCATCGACCTGGGTAGTCTAAGTGATACAGCGACCGGGTTAATGATTTTGGTGATCGGGAACGGACCAACGAACCTGGGAGCAAGTTTGCGGGATTCCATCCGCAGCGGAAGATCCTTAGTGGAGAGCCACACTCGCTGCCCCACCCTGAGTTCTGGTGCGGCTCTCCTCTTGCGGTCTGCTGCGGACTTGTAGATATTGCCCATGCACAGCAGCGTCCTCTGGGCTGCCTCCCAGGTCCGTTTGCAGCGCCGTACCATTGCCAGAGCTGACGGCACCGCGGAGTCTGCGGCCAATGAGGGAAACAGAGAGGGAGGATAGCCATGGACAACGTGGAGTGGATCCATACCTGTTGAGGCGGAGGGTAGGGAGTTGTGGGCGTACTCAACCCATTTGAGGTGCTGGCTCCACGTGCTCTGGTCCCTAGATGCTAAGCATCGAAGTCCGGTCTGTAATTCCTGATTTACCCTCTCTGTTTGGCCGTTAGACTCCAGATGATGGCCCGAAGTTAGACTGGCCGAAGCGCCGATGAGGGTTCAGAATTCCTTCCAGAAACGGGAGCCGAATTGCGGACCTCTGTCTGAGATGATGTCCCGGGGGAACCCGTGGTAGCGGACGACCTCGTCCAACAACAGCTGGGCTGTCTCCTTGGCTGAGGGGGATCTTCGGAAGTGGCACGAAGTGAACCATCTTGGAGAATCGGTCCACCACAGACAGCACAACTGTGTTACCCTGAGAGGGCGGCAGGCCGTCGACGAAGTCCAACGCGATGTGTGACCACGGGCGGAAAGGGATGGACAGAGGCCGTAACTCACCCACCGGTCGTAAACGGGACGTCTTATCAGCCGCACACACCGGGCAGGCATTGACGAATTCCTTCACGTCTTTGCTGAGGTTGGGCCACCAGAATCTCTGTTCGACCACTGAATGCGTTTTTGCCATACCCGGGTGGCAGACCTTTTTGTTGGTATGGGCCCAGTTGACGACGTCTCCCCGCAGAGATGGAACGACGAAAAGGCGGTCCGACGGACAATCCGGGGGTGGTGGCGTCTCTCCCAGGGCCTCCTTCACCCGCGACTCAACCGCCCAGATGAAGCCGGAAAAGAAGCACGCCTCTGGCAGGATAGGAGCGGCCTCTGATTCCGTGCACTCCCCGTCGTGGATCCGTGAGAGTGCGTCCGGCTTGCCGTTCTTGGAGCCTGGGCGGAAGGACAGAGAAAAGTGGAAGCAGGTGAAGAACAGGGCCCACCTGGCCTGGCAGGCATTCAACCGCTTTGCGGTATTCAGGTACTCTAGGTTCTTGTGGTCAGTGAAGACCACGAACGACACTTGCGAGCCCTCCAGCCAGTGCTGCCACTCCTCCAACGCAGTCTTGACCGCCAGCAGTTCTCCATCTCCTACATCGTAGTTCCTCTCAGCATCCGAGACAGGAACGCACACGGGTGGATCCTTCCGTCCTTGGGACTCCTCTGCGACAAGATGGCTCCGATTCCCGAATTAGATGTGTCAACCTCCACCATAAACTGGTGATCTGGGTCCGGAACAATGAGGATGGGCGCGGCGGTGAAACTTGCCTTAAGCCTGTTGAGGGCCTCCTGGTAGGTCCTGGACCCCTCGAAGACATTGTGTGGCGAGGTGAGCGCGTGCAGAGGAGCGGCCACAGAGCTGAAGTTCCTTATGAACTTCCTGTAGAAATTAGCGAATCCTAAGAACCTCTCTACGTCCTTCCTGCTGGCGGGGCCAGGCCACCGCAGCACCGCATCGACCTTCCCGGGGTCCATATGTATATCCCCCTCTGCCAGGACAAAACCCAGGAAGGACACGGATGCTCGGTGGAACTCACACTTGCCCATATTTACGAACACCTGGTGCTGCAACAGATGCCGGAGCACCTCTCTGACTTGTTGGATGTGAGAGGTCAGGTCTGCTGAAAAGAAAAGAATGTCATCAAGGTATACAAATACAGTTTTATTCAGGAGCTCCCGAAGTACGTCATTCATGAAGTTTTGGAAGACGCCCGGGGCATTGATCAGCCCGAAGGGCATCATGAGATACTCGTAATGCCCCGTAGGAGTGTTGAAAGGCGTCTTCCATTCGTCGCCCTCCCGGATCCGCACCAGATGATATGTGCTGTGCAAGTCCAGTTTGGTGAAGATCCGGGCTCCTTGGAGGAGTTCAAAAGCCGTAGCAATTAAGGGCAAGGGGTACCTGTTCTTGACCGTGATGGCATTCAATCCTCGGTAGTCGATGCAGGGTCGCAAAGTGGAATCCTTCTTTTTAACAAAAAAAAACCCTGCACCGGCTGGTGAGGACGACGGGCGAATGAGTCCGGTTGCCAGGGGCTTCTCTACGTACTCCCTCATTGCTTGGTGCTCCGGTCCTGTCAAAGAAAACAGTTTCCCTCTGGGAGGTGAGGTACCCGGGAGGAGTTCGATAGCACAGTCATAAGGCCGATGTGGCGGCAGAGATTTTGCCTTGGACTCATAAAAAACCTCCTTTAAATCATGGTAACAAGAGGGCACTGTGGCTAATTCGGAGGTGGTACTCAATTCAGCAACTTGAATCCCTCCGTCCTCAGCAGTGAGACACTGCTTGTGACAGTCCTCACCCCAAGCCATTATCCGACCCGTTACCCAGTCAATATGGGGGTTGTGTCTCTTGAGCCACGGGCTCCACAGGATTATATCACTGCTGCTAGAGTTAAAAACGTGGAAACTAATGCGCTCTGTGTTCATGCTCGGAACGTCCATACGTAAGGTTTGTGTGCGGTGTGTAACCCGCCAGAGGAACTTGCCGTTGGCGGCGTAAGCAATACGAAGACGCTGTGTGGGGAAGGTTGCCACACGCAATGCTCGACCACACGGGGATTAATAAGGTTAGCGTCTGAACCGGAGTCAATGAACGTGGTCACAAAGCACGAGTGAGAGTCCGTTCCTACGGTGAGGTGCAAAAGCGACCGCTCTTACTCAGCGACAGTATACCGCACACTCACCGGCGTAGAGATCTTAAGGTCGGAGCGCTTCGGCCGAACCGGGCGATTAAGTGTCCAAAACTACCGCAGTAGAAACAGCGCCCTTCTCGTCGCCGGCGTAAGCGCTCCTCCGCTGAGCTGCCGAGCTCCTCCACTTGCATGGGTTCCCATGTAGAAAGCAGTGTGGGCGGCCGGGAAGCGACCAGGCTGAACCTCCCCGTCTCCTCCTCCGTCATGTCCATCTGCCCCTGCACGGCCAAGCTCTGATCCACCTTGATGGCCAGTGCGATGAGGGTCTCCAGCGAAGGCGGAAGATCCACGGCAATGAGGAGACCACGGATCTGTGGGGAAAGTCCCTGGTAGAAGGCGTCATGGAGAGCCTCCTCATTCCACCGGCTCTCGGCGGCCCGAATCCGGAATTCGATCGCGTAGTCTGACACGCGGCGACGGCCTAGCCGAATTGTCATGAGAGAGGCCGCCGCCTTGCGTTCCGGAGCTGCGTACTGGAATACTTGGGTGAGCGCGCAGACAAACGTCGTCCATGAACGGCAGATCTCCGAGTTGCGACTCCACTCTGCAGTGGCCCACGCCTCCGCCCTCCCAGTCATGTGGGAAATTACGAAGGCGATCCGGGAGCGGTCCGTGGGGAAAGCGGACGCCTGCAGTTCAAAATGGAGGTCGCACTGCGCAAGGAAGGGCTTGACGTTGCCTGAGTCGCCTGAGAAACGTTCCGGTCGGGAGAGCGGAGATATGCCGGCACGGGAGGGCTCCGTAACAGGCAAAACGGGTGGACTTGAAGCAACAGGCGGAATGACCATCGTTGCCGTAGCAGCCGCGCTAGCTTGGGATGCTAGCCACGGCTCCAGCCGGGCACAGATCTCATGGAGACATTCATTCGTAACCTGGAGAGCAGCCTCTAGCTCGACCAGGCGTCTGCCCTGGACTTGCAGCGAACGGCGGATGGCCTCAGAGTTGGCGGGGTCCATGTTTTGGCCAGATCGTTCTGTCACGACCGGGGCTCGAGGGCGGACTCAAATGCATGACTCCAGAGGCAAGCAGGTAGAGTACAGAAAGCCTTTATTCGGTCTGTGGTCAATGATCAGCGAGTCAGTCAGGAAAAGCAGCAGCATCAGAAGTGGCAGGCTTACTAGGATGGTCAGGGAACAGGCGAGGGTCGGTAGACTGTAGGTCAGCTATACAGGAGTGAGGCATGGGAATCAACGATCTGGCGGAGGACTAGTTGTCCCCCGTGTCCTATAAGTACTGGGTGTAATCAGCCGAAACAGGGTGCAGGTGTGTGTCGACTAATTGGCTGACCACACCCAGCCTGGGGAGGATGCCAGGAGCATGACACCACCTTCTGCCTGATGACAGCTGGGATACGCTCCAGCACTCCTGCAATCCTTGTGAGGATAAGCAGCTCAGGAAATGGATGGGTTGAATACCTCATTGAATACCAATAATAAAAAAAAAGTATTTTTGACACCTTTTTGGACACTGAATGTCACCATCCATACATAGTTAAAAGAAATCAAGGAATATTCTTCTTTTTCTTTCCGCTTGTCCCGTTAGGGGTCGCCACAGCGTGTCATCTTTTTCCATCTGAGCCTATTTCGTGCATCCGCCTCTCTAACACCCACTGTCCTCATGTCCCCCCTCACAACATCCATCAACCTTTTCTTTGGTCTTACTCTCGCTCGTTTGCCTGGCAGCTCCATCCTCAGCATCGTTCTACCAATACACTCACTTTCTCGCCTCCGGACATGTCCAAACCATCGAAGTTGCTCTCTCGAACCTTGTCTCCAAAGCATCCAACTTTGGCTGTCCCTCTAATGAGCTCATTTCTAATCCTATCCAACCTGTTCACACCAAGCGAGAACCTCAGCGTCTTCATTTCTGCTCCCTCCAGTTCTGCTTCCTGTTGTTTCTTCAGAGCCACCGTCTCTAATCCTTACATCATGGCCGGCCTCACCACTGTTTTATAAACTTTGCCCTTCATCATCGCGAATACTCTTCTGTCACATAGAACACCAGACACCTTTTTCACTGCTTTACCACACTCACCATTGAGCTGTATTGTTGACCCCAAATATTTGAAATCGTCCAACCTCGCTATCTCTTCTCCCTGGAGGTTCACTCTTCCTCCTCCACCCCTCTCATTCACGCACATATATTCTGTTTTACTTCGGCTAATCTTCATTCCTCTCCTTTCTCGTGCGTACCTCCATCTTTTTAATTACTCCTCCGCCTGATCCCTGCTTTCACTACAGATCACAATATCATCTGCGAACATCATGGTCCAAGGGGATTCCAGTCTATCCTCATCTGTCAGCCTACCCATTACTACCTCAAACAGGAAGGGGCTCACCTCAGAACCCAGATGCAGTCCCACCTCCACCTTATATTCTTCCTACAGCAGATCTCACCGCTGTTCTGTTGCCCTCATACATGTCCTGAACTACTCTAACATATTTCCTCTCTTGATACTCTGTTATAGGCTTTTTCTAGGTCTACAAAGATACAATGTAGCTCCTTATGACCTTCTCTGTACTTTTCCACGAGCATCCTCAAGGCAAATAGTGCATCTGTGGTACTCTTTCTAGGCATGAAACCATACTGTTACTCGCATATACTTCAGTCCTGAGTCTAGCTTCCACTACTCTTTCCCATAACTTCATTGTGTGCCTCATCATGTTTATTCCGCTGTAGTTTCCACAGTTATGAACATCGCCTTTGTCCTTAAAAATGGCGACTAACACACTTTTCCTCCATTCTTCTGGCATCTTCTCTCCCACTAGTATTCTATTGAATAAGTTGGTCAAAAACTCCACTGCCACCTCACCAAATTGCTTCCATACCTCCAATGGTATATCATCGGGTCCAACTGTCTTTCCATTTTTCATTCAGTTCAGTGACTTTTTAACTTCTCCCTTACTAACCATTGCCACTTCCCAGTCATTCACGCTGGCCTCTTCTACTTTACATTCTCTCCCATTTTCTTCATTCATGAACTTCTCAAAGTACTCTTTCTATCTACTTCGCACACTCCTGGCACCAGTCAACAGCATGAGTTACAGTAGTTAAGTAATTTAGTGAAAATTGTAACAGTGTTCAAGCTGGTGAAGTTTAATACGGTAACTAGGGCCTAAGAGGCCAGTGTTATTTGGAGAACAAGTACCAATCAGTTGAACTGAACTCGAATTAACTGAACTGCCTCTACGTCCACACAACAAACACCACACATGGCAGACCGTACCCATACCAGTACCCATACCATTACATTATCAACACAGTAATTGCTAATTTAACACCATATTGCTGATTTAACATCATATTGCTGTGATACAGTGCTGTGTAGTGATATTGTATTCATAACACCCATTTTATGTCTTTTAGGGGCATGACTGTTGTCCCTACCAATTCAGCTATAAGGGACCCGGCTCTCTGGCATTTGTAAAGAAGCTTGACATTCCTAAGCAGTCTTCCAAGAGTGGCATGTCAGCCATGCAGCACTTCCGTAACTTGGATAAGAAGGCTACCGATGATGACAGCAATGAGCTGGACACACTACACCAGAACAGCATAACGTAAGAGGAACTGCTGTTTCTCACTCCACTCACATTAAATTTAAAAAAAAAAAACACACACACCTGCAATCCTGGTGAGGATAAGCAGTACAGAAAATGGATGGATGCATGGATGGATGGATGGATGGATAAAATGAAACATATTGATTTGAATTTATTCTTCCAGCACGTTTATCTTCTTCTGTGTATGTGTAAAGTGTATACAGTATATAGTACAAATGTGCATAAAATTTTTAGTACTCTCTGTTAATTAAGGAAAACACAGTGGTCACAGAAATAACTTCAATCTAACCCTAAAGAAATGAATTTAAAAAATGAAAATTAACTATTAAAAAAACGACATTGCTTTTGAACTGTGAATCAGAATCAGAATATCTTTATGACCTTAAAGGCAAATTGGTGTTGCTGCAGGAGTCCAAAGAGTACAGGGCACAAAATTACAATATTAGGAGAGACAGTAAGACTCTATTAAAGTCTAAAAGTCAAACATAACAAAAGCAACATAATTACAGAAACTGTTCAACAGAATTATTTTAAAAACAAAGTCATCAAACGGCATCAACAAAACTGATGGTACGCCGAGAAAAGGGGCGGAGGAGGAGGGGTGAAGCTTCAGGGATAAGAGATAGCAAGGGTGGATGACTTCAAATAGTTGGGGTCAACAATAGAAACCAATGGAGAGTGTGGTAAAGAAGTAAAGAAACGGGTTCAAGCAGGGTGGAACAGTTGCCGGAAGGTGTCTGATGTATGTGACAGAAGAGTCTCCACTAAGGGGAAAGTTCATAAAACAGTGCTGAGGCCGGCCATGATGTATGGATTAGTGAACAGGTTGGATAGGATTAGAAATGACGTCATTTGAGGGACAACCAAAGTTGGATGTTTTGGGTGGGTGTTGAGGATGGAGCTGCCAGGCAAAAGAGCGAGAGGAAGACCAAAGAAAAGGTTGATGAATGTTGTGAGGGAGGACATGAGGGCAGTGGGTGTGAAAGAAGAAGATGTACTAGATAGGCTGAGATGGAAGAAAGAACACTGTCCCCACGGTGAAATGTAGAGGAGGCTCTGTTATGTTCTAGGGCTGCTTTGATACATTTGGAACACGGTGTCTTCACTCTGTGCAGACTACAATAAAATCTCAAGACTATCAAATTATTCAAGAGAGAAATGTGCTGCCCGATGTCAAAAAGATTGATCTCAATTGCAGGTCATGGGTCTTGCAAGAGGACAATGACCCAAAATACACAGCTAAAACACTCAAGAATGGCTAAGAACAAAACATTGGGCAACTGGAGCAATTTAATCTAGAACAAGTCAAAATACCTGCTTAGAAGTGTAGAAGTCTCAGTGAAAGGTACATAAATAATTTGATTGCAATGATTGGCTCAAAGGAATGTTCAACTAATTTTTTAGTTAAGGATATCTTCATTTTTGTCCAGGCCTGCTTCATGAGTTTGTTTATGAAAATAATTCTGTTGAACCACATCTTCAAAGCAATGTCTGATTTTCATTATTCTTATTTATGTATTTATTGTTGTTGTCAGATTATATTTACAGTATTTATATGACCACTGTGTTTTTTTTTTCTTTCATTAACAGAGGGGTACCAACAATTTTATCCACATATCTATATAAAAGTTACTTGTTGGTTGTGGTCTTCTGTCTATGTATCTCAACCTTATACAACAACCCCATTCATCTATGTCCTGTAGGCAATTGTGTGCTGTTAAGGGAACAGATAAAGTGGAGAAGTACAGTAGTGTGGGACTGGATGGAGCCATGGTAATGTGGGAATTTAAGGTAAAGTATACAGTATGTGGCAACATTTAATTGAAAATAATTAATAAATAAATTTTCATGTTTTTATGCTTTCAAACAGAACACAACCTGTTGTGACTGTTTTCTGTTGATTACAAACAACACAATGTACAGATGATACAAGTGACTTCTATTGGTAATGTACTGTAGATCAGTAGTGTGTAGTTACACGGTATGATTTGAGAAAGATCCAAATTTCCAGTGCTTGGCAGTAATTATGTTTGAGGATTATAATTCAGTGGGTTCTGAAAGGTTCCCGTTTTTAATTTTTTTTTATAATTCAGTCCTGTATTGTTATTATAAGGAACACAGATGCCATGTACAGAAACAAAAAGCTCATCGACCATCCCTGTCCTTTTTATTCTATTTATATGAATTGAGATTTTTCACAAACACCATGTACTGTATGTTTTATTTGAATGTCTGCAGCTACTGTCAGCCACATGATCAATACATTATTGAACTACTGCCATCACCCAATTCGCAAATGAGAAGGATTCTAATGGTAATTTTTGTTTTGCAGCACTGAGACAAAGCAGGCTAGATGTTGTGGTACTGCTTCCACCAATCAATACTTGGGAGACTCCTCTGCTGTTTAATATAACTGCAACTAAACACAATGACAGTGATTTAATTGATTTTGATTATTGGAAAATACTGTTATCATCTGTATCACCCCTTTTCCAATAAAATGTAATTGAAACAAGTTGATATCGCATAACCTTTTCCTGTTTACAATGTAACTGTCATGATTGGAGGGAGATTGGACCCAAGACCAGGCAGAGACAGAGGCTGAAAGGTCGCAATGAACAGTTTATTGAAAGGGCAATGGGAATGGTCCTTGAGGTGTACTGGTAGGTGGTGGAGGTAGTGACGTGGGGCAGATGGTGACAAGGACAGGCGGCAAGCTTGACAGAATTGTGGCTGGAATCCACTTGGCAAGGAGAAACCCCGAGGTCAGAGTTATGCCACGGAATTGGGTTGCTTACTTTACGTGAGCCATGGTACCCCTACTGAAGCGGCAACACTCTGGCAAGGTTTTCCGGGATCGGGCAGGCTTGAATACAGGTGGTAACAAGGGCTGATTGGTGACAGGTGCAGCCAAGAAAGGTGCTAGTAAGAAAGAGGGGCGGGTAGGAATTGGGTGAGAAGGCACAAAGTGGCACTCAGACTGACAATGGAGTTGTAGGGGAGCTCATAATAGTAATCACAGTACAGTATTACATAGTATAGAGGGCTGTGACTGACGTCACTGCTGAGCATGCGCATTAACTTTTCGCCATATTAGAAGACAAACAACCCCCCGCGAAGTTCGAGTGCTGTAAGTGTAGTAAGTTTTTATATAGTTTCATCACTGTTTCTTCGCTTGGAATTTGATCTCCATGATCTAGCAAGGCATGGCAGCCCCTTCTGCCAAGTGTAAATATGTTGACACTGCCAGCTGTCAATAGGAGAAACTTGCTCTGGTTGATGGAGTTGACCCTTACGAGTCACCCAAACAGTAATGGACAGCAGATGTGACATACTATCCTAGTGTAATTTACCCTGACATTGGAAACTATTTTATCTTCACTCCAAGTGTTTATACCATGGATGACCTGAAAGCTTACAAGAGCATGGATGGATACAATCCGGTTGTGTGTGGCTGGGTTTGTGATGTGGGAGTTGTTCTCAGAAATGGATACCACCGACTCAGTGGAAAGGTCAGTGTTTACATATCATATGATCTGTATTTCATTACACTGTGACTTTTCTCAGTTCAATGTTGACGTTCCCACTACAACTTTTTAGCAAATCCAATTATTTAATTCATGTACATATTTAATGTTTGTGAGGCCATGAGTAATTTTATGATCATTTGCAATTTATAATTTGACATTTAAGTAACGCCATGTATGTATTCATGAATGTATGTTAAAAACTCTAATATTACCTTTACAGGTTCTCCATTCTCAAGAATTGCGAAAAAAGCCCCTTTGGCCTTGGGTGATTGCTAAACAAAGTGGGAAAATTGTTGCTGCACATTGCAAGTGCAAGGCTGGCGTGAGAGAAGCTTGTTCACATGTTGCAGCACTGCTGTTTTCGGCCAACATCAGGATACAGGACTGTCATGGAAGAAAAAGCATACTGGAAGCTGCCAACACCTCCTCAAAAATAGTTGATTTAAAAAAAAAAAAAAAAAAAAAAAAAAAAATAATAAAATCCCAACCTACCTACCCTAGCTTTCTTAAGTCTCTGTTACTGGAAACACAACATTATTTTTGTTTGTTCTTATCACAATGTTTTGACCATATAAATGTGCTGTACCCAATGTTAGGTAAGTGTGAAAACAAACAAACCAATTGTACTTGAAAATTTTATTGTATCATTCTCCATCTAACATGTCAGGCTGTTCTGTACCCTGAAAATTGTGTTTAGTTCTACTGGTAACATTTACCCACTGTATTTCAAACAAAAACCTGTGTATATATAAATGTACAAATTTACAGGAATAGCAATAAATGCCTTCCAAATGTAACAGATTTATTTGTTTTCAATTTAGAGCTGTTGATACTATCTTTGATTATCTTAAGCTTATAAAGCATGCTTGGGTATTCTATAATTCCACAAAGACATACACTTAAGAATGCTCTTCACATCATTTTATGACTAAAGGGACACATTTGATTTCACTTTGCTGTACAGAGGAAATATTCCACTGATTTCCATATGCTTGTTTGTTGGTTGGAACCCAGTCTGGATTAATGTAATCATACAGGTGTGCTGGCTTGCCTGAAACAATAATCATAATTAACAAAATGTCAAAATATTTGTTTTTTGTTTGGCCAACTTCCTTAATAAAAAGAACACATCATATTCAAATTTAAATAAGTTGTTGAAAGGATGCTGTTAAAAAAAGTCCCCCAGTACTAATATATTTCATAACTTAATTCATGTAACTCAGTACAGTATCAAACAATAACCATATTATTCATAGCACACCAGAAAAATGTTTCAGAATAGTATTCATTTAACATGATTATAAGTGGAAGCATGTTTTCCTGGTAAGTATCAATTTAAATGTTCACATGTTCCAAGTGCCAAAACACCATGCAGCCATACATATAACCCCCATTGTCTGGGCTTGTAGATCTACGTCTCCTGTTTACTTAAATTTATCACTCAACTGATAAAAAAAAACACTTACCAGTGAAAAAATGATCCGTACCCCGCCTCTTGCCCGTTGACAGCTGGGATAGGCTCCAGCTCTCCCCGCGACAATCGTGAGGCTAAGCAATGAATAAAATGGATGAATGGATGGATGGATGGAATTTCAGCCAGTGAATTGTAGCAATTGAATTTCATTAAGTGAATTGTAGCCAGTTGAATCTCAGGAGACTGAAAATATTGCATTTAAATTTTAAAGGTTGATTTTTTTTTATATGGCGAATTTGTTAACATTGAAAGATAAACTTAAATACAGCTATTGAAAATGTGATCACTTTGAAATAACAATGTGAATTTTGCAACATAAAATTTTCAGTGGCATTTTTAATTCAAATCCTGGTGGACTCATATTTATTTCCATACACATCCTTTCCCAGTCTAAATTGTCAACAAAACCTGTCAGCGACAGATGTAACTAGATAGACATTCCCTACTGTGACATAAACAAAGATGAAAGTTCAAAGATGCAATGGAACATTTCAAAGGAAAAAGCAGTTGGCCGTTTAAAGTGTGAACGTTTTGACCACATATGTTGGCATCACACTATGTCTGAATTGCAATCTCGACTAGTTTGTCAGTTTAAAAAAAAATATGCTCGAAAGCGTCTTTCCTGAGTTGAGAGACGCAGGCAACCGCATCTCCTGAATGGACACACAATATAAAAGCTCTCTTACGTTAGCTACACAATGAAAATGCACTTTCGCCCCTCGCCCCAATCATTTTTCAAGCCAGTGACAACATGTTCCACTACGAACCAATCCGAAGAGGTGAATTCGTGACGTAATGCAGTCAGCTGTTCTTGTTTTGCTTCTTTTCCTCCCTGCTCTTTCTCGTCTGACCGAGAACAGTACTCCGAAAGTATTGGAGCTGAAACTAAATTTCAACCTTTTTCAAACGGAGAAAACCTGCGACTTTGCCTTGAAAACGTCCACGTAAAACTCTTGGCCCACTTTTCTGCCACATTGGAGTCGTTTTCCGCCGACATCGAGCGAAGAGGTGCTGCCGTTCCCAGGCCTCCATTCCACGGCAGAGGGAGGAGAGGAGGTCGCTGGGAATCGGAATGGAGACAGCACACTCAGCAGTGGGTGTCAGTGGGCCTGGTGGACCGGACGGACCGGCCACACCAGGAGTCCGGTTTGGATGCGCCTCATTCAACCAAGACTCCACGTAAGGAAGCAGACACAAGTGGATGGATTTGTTAGGGTTTTCTCAAATTCATCTCCATGCAGTCCTTTGAAAAAGTGCTATTTAGAAACCTCGTTGACTCGTGTTTTTCCCGTACTGTAAGACTCATTGTGTCAATCCATTCCTGCACTTAAATGTTTGCACCCCCCCCCCAATGTGTATAACTGATATTGGAGGAATACGAGAGAAATTTGAATTATACGAAGTTTTACTCGTGTTGAACAGGATGTTACGAACAATTTCCTTGGTCCCCTCTTAAAGTGTAGAAATGTGAAACACGCATTTGCATAATTGTCTTCGGACAAAAAGTCATGTAATCATTATTTACAACCCTACAAATGTAACGTTCAAAAAGTCAGTAATAATTATGAATGTTTAATTTCAAATCATCTTTCAGATGTCTCAGCCAAATCTAAATCTGCTGTGAGTCTCAACAAAACAAAAAAAATTGCCCTCTTCTCTTCCATGCAGAATTTTTATAATCAAGGTCATGCTACAGCATTTCAATTGGATCAAAGTCTGGACTTTAATTAGTGTACGCCAAAACTTTATTTTTTTCAAGCCATCCAGAAGTCAATTTGCTGGTCTGGCTGCTTCAAAAGACACAACATTTGCCCTGTCAGTCGATAGAATATTCTCCCACAAGTCATAATTACTTTTGCAAAAATAAGGCAAGCCTTAATGTTCTTTTTGGTCAGCAGTGCTTTTGCCCATATGCCTGGATGAGTCACAACTGTGTGCTTGGGGAAATTTTGGTAGGTCAGCCACTCTTGGGAAGGTTCACCACTGTTTCATGTTGTTTTGTAGATAATGGCTCTCGCTGTGGTTTGCGCGTGTTCTAATGCTTTAGAAATGGCTTTGAAGGCCTCACTCTTTCCAAAGTAATGTATGTCATTTACCATATTTTTAATCTGTTTTTGAATTTCTCTGGATTGTCGTATTTTGTTTTGGATTCAGGCAACTTTATTTTGTCAGGTTAACAGATTTCTTGATTGATCAGGTCTGGAGGTAATCAGGCTTGGGTGTGGTCTGTGAAAATTAACCCCGAAGTAACAGTCCTCTCATTTAGAGTGAAGAACATAAGTATTTGAACACCCTGCTATATTGCATGTTTTCCCACTTAGAAATCATGGAGGGGTCTGTATATTTTCATCGTAGGTGTATGTCTGCTGTGGGAGAGAGAATCTAAAAAGATAAATCCAGAAATCCCAATGTATGATTTTTTTGTGTGTGTGATACAGCTGCAAATAAGTATTTTAACATCTGTCTATCAGCTAGAATTCTGACCCACAAAGACCTGTTAGTCCGCCTTTAAAAGTCCACCTCCACTCCATGTATTATCCTGAATCAGATGCACCTGGTGCAGTCGTTAGCTGCATAAAGAATCCTGTCCGCCCCATACAATCAGACTCAAACTTGTAACATGGCCAAGACTAAAGAGCTCTCCAAAGACACCAGAGACAAAATCGTACAACTCCACATGGCTGGAAAGGGCTACGGAGAAATTGGCAAGCAGCTTGGTGAAAAAAGTTCAACTGTTGGAGCAATCATTAGAAAATGGAAAAAACTAAACATGACGGTCAATCTCAATCGGGGTGGAGCCCCATGCAAGATATCACGTCGTGGGGTCTCAATGATCCTTAGAAAGGTGAGGAATCAGCCCAGGACTACACGACAGGACTTGGTCAATGACCTGAAAAGGGCTGGGACCACCGTTTCCAAGGTGACTGTTGGTTACACACTAAGACGTCATGGTTTGAAATCATGCATGTCACGGAAGGTTCCCCTGCATAAACCAGCATATGTCAAGGCCCGTCTTAAATATGACAATGACCATTTGTATGATATAGAGTTTTGTGGTCAGATGAGACCAAAATTGAACTTTTTGGTCTTAATTCCACTGTGTTTGGAGGAAGGTGAATGATGAGTTCCATCCCAAGAACACCATCCCTACTGTGAACCATGGGGGTGGTAGCATCATGCTTTGGGGGTGTTTTTCTGCACATGGGACAGGACGACTGCACTGTATTCAGGAGAGGTTGACCGCAGCCATGTGTTGTGAGATTTTGGCGAACAACCTCTTTCCCTCAGTCAGAGCATTGAAGATGGTTCGTGGCTGGGTCTTTCAACATGACAATGACCTGAAGCACACAGCCAGGAAAACCAAGGAGTGGCTCCATAAGAAGCATATTAAGGTTCTGGTGAGGCCTAGCCAGTCTTCAGACCTAATCCCAATAGAAAATCTTTGGAGGGAGCTGAAACTCCGTGTTTCTCAGCAACAGCTCAGAAACCTGTCTGATCTAGAGAATATCTGTGTGGAGGAGTGGGCCAAAATCCTCCCTGCAGTGTGCGCAAACCGAGGGAACACCTACAGGAAACGTTTGACCTCTGTAATTGCAAACAAAGACCACTGTACCAAATATTAACATTTGTTTTCTCAACCAATCCAACTACCAGAGACAAATTCCTTGTGTGTTGTTATAGACTCAACCTATAAAGCTGATTCTGGTGTGTGTTTTGCAGGTCATTGGCTTTTGGAACTAAGACTGGGTACAAGCTGTTTTCTCTGACCACAGTGGATAAACTGGACTGCATCCATGAAAGTGGTTAGTATGGGTCTTGGACCACTTATCCACATTTGAGAAAGGAAAGTTCAGTCAATGATTCACTTTGATGTTTTTCTTCAACAACCATCATGTTGGTATTTCAAAGTGCAATCTTAGATTTTCAAGAACAATAATGACAACATGAAAGTCACAATCAACACTTAAGGCTTCTGTCCCTGATTAACCTATATTCTGATGTAACATGCTAAATTCTGATTTCACATGCTAATCAATGTCATGAGTTTTTTTTCCAAAAAACACCAAAAACAAACTTGAAGGTCAAGTGTCATCCCTATAAACATTCTAAAATAGATGTTGTAATGAAAAAACATATAACATTATTCACTTCAATGTCTATACGAATAAACAAATGTCAGCGGAGAGCGCATCATCCATGCGCAAAGTTGCAGAAGTGTCATTGTACGACATCCAAGTTGGTCGCCATATTGGCTGCATCCTCTGTCTGTGACGTCACCCGGACATTCACGAATGAAAACACGCTGTGCAACCTACTGTGGGAGACGAACATGCCCCTTCTGACACGGAAGCTCTTTTTGAAAATGAGAACACCACAAAACTGAGTGAAGTTACTGGAGCAATATTACACTATTGTTTCGAGCCATATTCAGATGATATGCGATCACGGGCAAACCGCTTCCCTGTCCGATCCACCTCTGCGGCGGAGATGAGCCATCGCGGCTCATTGCAGCCGGCCGGTGTGGCTCATTTTCAGCGCCGAGGTGGCTTATTCCAGAGCCGAGCTGTGCTGCTTTAGGGGGTGTTCATAGCCGCTCCAGTTCGTGATCAAAAACACCGTCGAGCTGGGGCGCTTTACTGCGTTATCGCCGCATGCGGCTGAGTGAGGGATTGTCGGCAGCGTTCTTCAGAGCCGCTGCCGTTCGCAAGCCCGACGGGGTGCCTCAGCAGGTGTGGCTCATTTTCGGAGCCGTGGTGGCTTATAATGGAGCCGAGCCATGCTGGTTTAGGGGGTTGTTCATAGCCGCCGCAGTACGCGATGAACAACACCGTCGAGCCGGGGTGCTTCACTGCATTGTCGTCGCACGTGGCTCAGTGAGGCATTGGTGCTGCGTTCTTCAGAGCCGCCACCGTCTGCCAGCCTGAAGCGCAGCCTTCGCAGGCGAAGCGACGCAGCAGCCTGACGCCGTCCGACGCGCACATCGACACATAACGTACGCTGATCTTTTGTTTCGTTATGAGAGACCGATTACGTGGTCCGCCCCAAACTATTATTATTTTTTAGAAGCTGTATACACACCTACCTGTCATTTGGAACCCACAAACTCTCGTCCTCCCCACCCATGCAATCCATTTTTCATGACGAACCGGGTCTCTTGCAAACTTATGAAGGGTGAATCCATTCTCCCGAGTGTTTAATCAATGTTCAGCAATGCAATGAGCCGGCATTTTGGCTAACACGAAGGAACAACGAGCTACCTTCCCGGGGGCAAAACGAATGGAAGCAAACGAGTCCACTTGGGGGGGCACCTGTCCTTTACATCGCTTCCTTCTTCTTCTCGAAAACAAATCCCTCAAGAGGATTTTCATGGCGGGAGTTACAAAAACCTGTACACATCAAAATCATGTTTTGTGCTGAAAAAACGCATGGGCCCATATTAGCTGCCGTTTTTTCATTAAAAACATACTAAAAATCATCCATTTCATGACAGTGGCCCTTTAAGACCACATAAAGTTGGACTATTTTCCGTAGTCAACAATCCAAAAGAAGTCCCTGACGTGTGTGGATTTTTTTTTAACAGAAAAGCAAAATATAATTAAAATGACAAATAATTCTGTGATATACAGGGAGGTCTCGGGTTAAGACGGTCTCGACCTAAAACGTTTTGACTTTACGACACCCCTTTCTTGTCCCGTCATGATGGCCCCAGCACCATCGTGTTTCTGCTTTGCTCATGCATATTGCTTTTCTGTGTTTGTGCGCTGGGAGTTTATTTGCACTTTTTGGCAACCTTTTTTTTTTTGTTCTTTTCCTTTCGGCTTGTCCCGTTAGGGGTCGCCACAGCGTGTCATCTTTTTCCATCTAAGCCTATCTCCTGCATCCTCTCTAACCCCATCTGCCCTCATGTCTTCCCTCACCACATCCATTAACCTTCTCTTTGGTCTTCCTCTCGCCATTTTGCCTGGCAGCTCCATCCTCAGCACCCTACCACCAATATACTGACTCTCTCGCCTCTGAACATGTCCAAACCATCGAAGTCTGCCCTCTCGAACCTTGTCAGCAAAACATCCAACTTTGGCTGTCCCTCTAATGAGCTCATTTCTAATCCTATCCAACCTGCTCACTCCGAGCGAGAACCTCAACATCTTCATTTCTGCCACCTCCAGTTCTTCAGTGCCACCGTCTCTAATCCGTACATCATGGCCGTCCTCACCACTGTTTTGTAAACTTTCCCCTTCATCCTAGCAGAGACTCTTCTGTCACATAAGACACCAGACACCTTTCGCCAGCTGTTCCAACCTGCTTAGACCCGTTTCTTCACTTCCTTACCACACTCACCATTGCTCTGGATTGTTGACCCTAAATATTTGAAGTCGTCCACCCTCGCTATCTCTTCTCCCTGTAGCCTCACTCTTCCCCCTCCACCTTTCTCATTCACGCACATATATTCTTTTTTACTTCGGCTAATCTTGATTCCTCTCCTTTCCAGTGCATGTCTCCATCTTTCTAATTGTTCCTCTGCATGCTCCCTGCTTTCACTGCATATCACAATATCATCTGCGAACATCATGGTCCAAGGGGATTCCAGTCTAACCTCATCTGTCAGCCTATCCATTACCACTGCAAACAGGAAGGGGCTCAGAGCTGATCCCTGATGCAGTCCCACCTCCACCTTAAATTTCTCTGTCACACCTAAGGCACACCTCACCATTGTTCTGCTGCCATCATACATGTCCTGTACTATTTTAACATACTTCTCTGCCACACCAGACTTACGCATGCAGTACCACAGTTCCTCTCTTGGTACTCTGTCATAAGCTTTCTATAGATCCACAAAGACACAATGAAGCTCCTTCTGAGCTTCTCTGTACTTTTCCACGAGCATCCTCAAGGCAAATAATGCATCTGTGGTACTCTTTCTATGCATGAAACCATACTGTTGCTCGCAGATACATACTTCTGTCCTGAGTCTAGCCTCCACTACTCTTTCCCATAACTTCATTGTGTGGCTCATCAACTTTATTCCTCTATAGTTCCCACAGCTCTGAACATCCCCCTTGTTCTTAAAAAATGGGAACTAGAACACTTTTCCTCCATTCTTCAGGCATCTTTTCGCTTTTTGTTGAATAAGTTGGTCAAAAACTCCACAGCCATCTCTCCAAATTGCCTCCATACCTCTACCGGTATGTCATCAGGACCAACTGCCTTTCAATTTTTCATCCTTTGTAGTGCCTTTCTGACTTCCCCCTTAGTAATCATTGCCACTTCCTGGTCCTTCACACTTGCCTCTTCAATTCTTCCTTCTCTCTCATTTTCTTCATTCATCAACTTCTCAAAGTATTCTTTCCATCTATTTAGCACACTACTGGCACCAGTCAACACATTTCCATCTCTATCCTTAATCACCCTAACCTGCTGCACATCCTTCCCATCTCTATCCCTCTGTCTGGCCAATCTGTAGAGATCCATTTCTCCTTCTTTCGTGTCCAACCTAGTGTACATGTCTTCATATGCCTCTTGTTTAGCCTTTGCCACCTCTACCTTTGCCCTACGTCGCATCTCGATGTACTCCTTTTGCCTCTCCTCAGTCCTCTCAGTATCCGACTTCTTCTTCGCTAATCTCTTTCCTTGGATGACTCCCTGTATTTTGGGGTTCCACCACCAAGTCTCCTTCTCCCCTTTCCTACCAAAAGACACACCAAGTACTCTCCTGCCTGTCTCTCTGATTACCTTGGCTGTCGTTGTCCAGTCTTCCGGGAGCTTCTGCTGTCCATCGAGAGCCTGTCTTACCTCTTTCCGAAAGGCCGCACAACATTCTTCCTTTCTCATCTTCCACCACATGGTTCTCTGCTCTACCTTTTGTCTTCTTAATCTTTCTACCCACCACCAGAGTCATCCTACACACCACTATGCTGTCGAGCTACACTCTCCCCTACCACTACTTTACAGTCAGTAACCTCCTTCAGATTACATCGTCTGCACAAAATATAATCCACCTGCGTGCTTCTACCTCCGCTCTTGTAGGTCACTATATGTTCCTCCCTCTTCTGGAAATAAGTGTTCACTACAGCCATCTCCATCCTTTTTGCAAAGTCCACCACCATCTGTCCCTCAAAGTTCCTTTCCTGGATGCCGTACTTACCCATCACTTCTTCATCGCCCCTGTTTCCTTTACCAATATGTCCATTATAATCTGTACCAATCACAACTCTCTCGCTGTCTGGGATGCTCAGAACTACTTCATCTAGTTCCTTCCAGAATTTCTCTTTCAACTCTAGGTCACATCCTACCTGTGGGGCATAGCCGATAACCACATTATACATAACACCCTCAATTTCAAATTTTAGTCTCATCACTCGATCTGATACTCCTTTCACCTCCAAGACATTCTTAGCCAGCTCTTCCTTTAAAATAACCCCTACTTCCTTTCTCTTCCCATCTACTCCGTGGTAGAATAATTTAAACCCTGCTCCTAAACTTCTAACCTTACTACCTTTCCACCTGCTCTCTTGGATGCACAGAATATCAACCTTTCTCCTAACCATCATGTCAACCAACTCCTGAGCTTTTCTTGTCATAGTCCCAACATTCAAAGTCCCTACACTCAGTTGTAGGCTCTGTGCATTCCTCTTTTTCTTCTGACGATGGATCCGGTTTCCTCCTCCTCTTTGTCTTCTTTGGCAACCTTTTTACTTACACATAATGGCCCAAAAGAATAAAACTGTTTTTTTTTTGTTTTGTTTTTTTAGCAGTGCTGGTCCGGCCGAAAGAAAAGCAATGACCGTAGAAACGAAGCTTAACATCATAGAATAAAAAAAAGAATCAGAATCAGCTTTATTGGCCAGGTGTGTAAAAACACAATTTTTCTCCGGCAGTTGGTGCTGCCCTCATACGACATACATAACAAAGTACAACAAAGCAACATAAACAAAGAAAAAGTCATTTCTGTTTATAGGAACTATTCCTTATAATAGCTGTGCAAGATGTAAAATCTTCTTCATTAAGAACAGGTAAGGGATAAGTGTGTGAATGTCCCACATTGTGTTAAGCTTGTACAGAGTGCCTTTAACCTTTCGCGGTTCCTGTTATAGACCAGTGCAATGACAATTGACTCCTCCATACAGGGTACTTAACCACGCCTCCTGGAGTGACGTCACGCCACGTGCACTGACGTAAGACAAACAATTAGTAAAAATGGCAAATACAATACAATACAATACATTCTTAACAGAGACAGACACCATGCTTCTGATTTCATTCAAATCAACGATATATTATAGATTCTAAATACAATACATTCTTAACTGAGAGAGACTCCATGCTTCTGATTTCATTCAATCATTCACACGTAGCAATGTTATGCTAGCGAAGAACGTCTCATTCATTTATACGAGACGTGTATTGAAAATCAAATATAGGGCATATCTTCGTGCAAACACAGTCTGGTTAAGCTTCGGCCGCGAGCCGGCAACAAAGCGACACGTTTCTGCAGTCGGATCATCACTAAATATCTCTCAACAAAGAATAAGTGTGTCAATTGTTCACACGTAGCACGTAGTTATGCTGGCGAAGAACTTCGAATTCATTTATACGAGACATGTATTGAAAATCAAATATAAGGCATACCTTCGTGCAAACATATCTGTTCCGGTTGATATTAGATGGATTTAGTTGATGATGCGGTCTTCCACAAAGTTTGATCCATCGAAGGCATTTTTCGTACTGGGTTTTCGGTTTTGGAAACGGTACGAATCGAACTCCACCAACTAGCCTTTCAGGATACCTGTCGTCACTATTACAAAGTCCGTGACTACACCTCTTAACCATATTTTTTGTTAAATAACCCAAATACGCGATAAAATGCTAACAAAACCTATACTGGACCATGCAATGTTGTCTGAGAAAATGGCGGGAGCAAAAAGGGGCTTTGTTTATGTAGATCTCTGGCCTCTGATTGGTCAGTGACGCGCAATATCCACGGAGGGGTCAATTGTGCAAAGGGAGCAGTTTAAAGTGACGAAATGTGCGATACTTTACAAAATATACATATTATTAATACTAACACTGATCGGACCAGCAGGAGTGAGTGAGTGTCCTAACATGGCAGAAGGCAGAAAAATAGTAGGTTCGCTGATCAAGAATTTAATGACTGGATTGCTAGAGGGAAAAACAGTTTGAATGCCCGTTAGCTTTGACTTTCATTGATCTGTAGCACTTTCCCGATGGAAGGTGCTGAAAGAGTTATTGGCCAGGATGGGGAGGATCCGAAAGGATCCTTCCTGCTCTGGACCTAGTTCGCATTACGTATAAGTCCTAAATAGTGGGTAGAGTGGTGCCAATAATCTATTCAGCACCACTCTACCACCACTTGGCCACCAAAAAAACGGAGAAAGGATTAACACTGACTGACATGATGACATCAAGACTTGGGCTTCAGTCTGATGAGCGTGGCGATTATTATTAAGGACAAAACCTGTATTCTAACGCACCTGAAAGGTTTCACCCCAATGAGGGATAGAGTCATCATGAAGCAACTTTTTTTGTGAAGAAAAAAAAACGGAAGCAACGTTCTTCGATCGTTGCTGAGACGGAAAGATTACTTACATTATGGTTCCTGGATCCAGGATCCGAATCAACGGAGGCTTAATATCAGGCTCATTTTCATTAAGGGAAACGGCACGGCATATTTTCCTAAATTAAAGAGCAGAAAGGAGAGGACGCCGAGGTGGAATTTACCGCGAGCAACGGCTACCTGCACTTGCTTACTTAACAATAGCTGAGCACAGCCTCCCTTCATTCTTCACCTTCCCAGCCTCCCTTCCATAATAGTGAGTGAAGCAGCTTATATTTTTTACTTTAATGTATTTGTTTTTTATATGAAGTACCTATACCCATCCATTTTCCGAGCTGCTTATCCTCACGAGGGTCACAGGAATGCTGAAGCCAATCCCAGTGGTCATCATAAATTCTGACTTTAACGTTGAAATCCGACTTATGTCAAAATCCGAGTTAAGTCGCTACAGATCTCAGTCGTAGGCTGAAGACTCCCTGTATAGTCCAATGAAGAAAAGTACTTGAACACACTGCTATATTGTAAGTTCTCCTACTTAGAAATCATGGAGGGGTCTGAAATTTTGATCGTGGGTGCATGTCCACTGTGAGAGAGATAATTTAAAAAGAAACATCCCGAAATCACAGTCTGATTTTTTTTTTTTAAAATGATTTTTTTGTGTGCTATAGCTGCAAATAAGTATTTGAACACCTGAGAAAACCAATGTTAATATTTGGTACACTAGACGTTTTTTTGCAATTACAGTGGTTCAACGTTTCCTGTAGTTCTTCAGACAGGTTTCTGGGCTGTTACTGAGAAACATGGAGTTTCAGTTCCATCCAAAAATTTTCTATTGGGTTTATGTCTGGAGACTGGCTAGGCCACACCAGAACCTTGATATGTTTCTTACGGAGCCACTCCTTGGTTGTCCTGGCTGTGTGCTTCGGGTAATTGTCATGTTGAAAGACCCAGCCACGAACCATCTTCAATGGTCTGACTGAGGGAAAAAGGTTGTTCCCCAAAATCTCACAATACATGGCTGCAGTCATCCTCTCTTTAATACAGTGCAGTGGTCCTGTCCCATGTGCAGAAAAACACCCCCAATGCATGATGCTATCACCCCGATGCTTCAAAGTAGGGATTGTGTTCTTGGGATGGAACTCATCATTTTGTCTTCCTCCAAACACGGTTAGTGGAATTATGACCAAAAAGTTCCATTTTGGTCTTATTTGACCATGACTCCTCTGTATCATCTAAATGGTCATTGGGAAATTTAACCCCACCTCCAGGGCTGGCTCCATGGCTGACATGTGCTGGTTTAACCAGGGGAACCTTCCGTGCCATGCATGATTTCAAACCATGACGTCTTAGTGTATTACCAACAGTCACCTTGGAAACGGTGTCAGATGTCTTTATGCGGCTTATGACCTCATGCAGGTGCATCTGATTCAGGATAATGGAGTGGCCTAATAGGTCTTTGAGGGTCAGAATTCTAGCTGATGAACAGGTGTTAAAATACTTCTTTGCAGCTGTATCACACAAATAAATCGTTAAAAAGTCATGCATTGTGATTTCTTGATTTTTCTTTTTAGATCTCTCTCACAGTGGACATGCACCTACGATGAAAATGTCAGACCCCTCCATGATTTCTAAGTGGGAGAACTGGCACTATAGCAGGGTGTTCAAATACTCATTTTCTTCACTGTTGAATTTTTTTTTTTTAACTGGTATCATTGTTGGATGTGGAAAAGTAATAATTCTGCATTTCATTAAAAGCCGTCTATCAGATCACACTACACTCCGTATCATATAACAAAGTCAAAGAAAAAAAATTTAAGAACAAAAATGTAAGAACACAAGAAACATTGGAAAAACAAGATGTGATGTGACATTCTGAAAATACTTTTTTGTTCGTTCTGAACAGGACAACTGAGTCGGTATAGTACACAATAGTTACTGATGGGTTCAAGAGCATAGGTGGAATATTGAGGTGGAGGGTGGATGAGAATTAAACTGTACAAGATGAGATGGGTAACAAAATAATGTCTGGTATGGGTTAGGGTTAGGGTTAAAAACCCACAGAGGCACGGGAAGAACATGCAATGTACACACAGGCGGCAAGAATTTAACCTGGGTCCTCAGGACTATGAAACTAACGCTTTCCAGCTGCTCCTCCATGCCGCCAACCCTCCAGGACTCCATTTTAAAATGGACCACCACTCCAGTATTTCAATCCAAGGGCACGTTTCCGATGTCCATGCGATGTTGTAGAGGCATATCAACCAGGACAGTCCCACAACATCCGGAGCATTTAGAAACTCTTGGCGACTCTCATCCACCCACACGACCTTGCTACCAAGGAGCTTTTTAACCACCTCGGTGACCTTAACCTCAAAAATAGGAGACCGCACCTCAGAGAACCAGACTCTGCTTCCTCATGTGAAGGTGTGTCAGTGGAATTGAGGAAGTCTTCAACGTATTCTCTCCACCAACCTGGATGGTGGACTAGAAACCGTCCGGAAGTCTTTCTCCATGGCCTCACCGGACTCCTCCCATGCATTTTGTCTTCAGCGACCACTAAAGCTGCATCCCGCTTTGCCAGCCAATGTCTATTACCTGCCTCAGTAGTCCCATAGGCCAAAAAGGCCAGATAGGATTCCTTCTTCAGATTGAAGGCATCCTTCACCATTGGTGTCCACCAACGGGTTCGGGAATTGTCACCATGATAGGCACCCACCACCGTAGGGCCACAGCTCCAGTCAGCCGCCTCAGAAATGGAGGTGTGGAACATGACCCACCCAGACTTGTTGTGACGTGCCGCACCCGGAACATGAGCAAATTCTGTTGGAGTTGTGAGTTGAAACTCCTTCTGACCGGGGATTCTGCCAGACATTCCCAGCAGACCCCTCCCAATATATTTGCTCCTGACAGATGAGACTGGCATGTTCCCTATTGAAGCCAAGTGTACCACCAGGTAGTGATCAGTTGAAAGCTCTGCTCCTCTGCTCACCCGATTGTCTAAGATATGGAGCCGCAAGTCTGATGATACGATCACAGAGTCGCTCATCAAACTGTGACCTAGGGTGTACTGGTGCCAAGTGCACATGTGGACACATTTGTGCTTGAACATGTTGTACGTTATGAAAAATCCTTGATGAGCATAGGAGTCCAAAAACAGAACACAGCTCTGTTTCTGATCGGGTCGGGGTGAGGGCGTTCCTCCCAATCATGCCCTTACAAGTCTTACTGTCATTGCACACACGAGCCTTGAAGTCCCCCAGCAGAATGGTGGAGTCCTCAGTGGGAGCGCTCTCAACTACACCCCCTGTAAGGACTCCAAAAGGATGGGTACTCTAAACTGCTGTTTGGTGGATAGGCACAAACCACAGTCAGGACCTGTCCCCCCCACCCGAAGGCAGAGTGAGGTTACCCTCTCCTCCACTGGGGTGAACCCCAATGTACGGGCGCCGAGCTGTGGGGCAATAAGTATACCCACAGCTGCTCGGCGCCTTTCACTGTGGGTAACTCGAGATTGGGAGTCCAACAACTTTCAAGAGGACTAGTACCAGAGCCCAACCCGTGTGTGGAGGCAAGTCCGACTATATGTAGTCAGAACTTCTTGACTTCACACACCAGCTTTGGCTCTTTCCTTGCCAGAGAGGTTATGTTCCATGTACCGAGAGCCAGCATCTGTAGCCGTGGATCGGATTTCTTTGCCTTTGGTCACCACCCAGCTCACATTCCACCCAACCTTCATGGCCCCTCATACTGGAGGTGAGCCCATGGGAAGGGGGGGACCTATGTTACCCTTTCAGTCTGTGCTCAGTCACCAGCCACTCGTCTTCAAACCCCACCTCCAGGGCTGGCTCCATGGCTCCATATGGGGGCCCCGGTACCCCGCGTCCGGGCAAGGGAAACCTAAATCCATTTGTATTTTTCTTCATAGGAGTCTTACAGTTATGGTTTCTCTGATCCCTCACCTAGGGCCTAGGCCATGGGTGAATCTACCAGGGGCGTGTAGCCCCAGAAAACTTAGCTCCTTGGATCATTTGGACACACAAACCCCTCCACCATAATAAGTTGACTGGTTCTAGGGGGTGAAGCTAATTAAATCGAATAGGAAAAGAAGACAGCAAATAAACAAAGCGCTATGTTCAAGATGAGGAAAGCAATTCATTATATACAGTGAAGAAATTAAGTATTTGAACACCCTGCTATTTTGCAAGTTCTCCCACTTAGAAATCATGGAGGGGTCTGAAACTTTCATTGTAGGTGCATGTCCACTGTGAGAAAAATCCAGAAATCAAAATGTCTGATTTTTTTCATGATTTATTTGTATTTATTTGATTAATACAGCTGCAAAAAAGTATTTGAACACCTGAGAAAACCAATTTGAATATTTGGTACAGTAGCCTTTGTTTGCAATTACAGAGGTCAAACGTTTCCTGTAGTTGTTCACCAGGTTTGCACACACTGCAGGAGGGATTTTGGCCCACTCCTCCACACAGATCTTCTCTAGATCAGACAGGTTTCTGGGCTGTCACTGAGAAACACAGGGTCTCAGCTCGTTCCAAAGATTTTCTATTGGGTTTAGGTCTGGAGACTGGCTGGGCCACACCAGAACCTTGATATGCTTCTTACAGAGCAACTCCTTGGTTTTCCTGGCTGTGTGCTGTGTGCTTTGGGTCATTGTCATGTTGAAAGATCTAGCCACGTCCCATCACAGTAGGGATGGTGTTCTTGGGTTGGAACTCATCATTCGTCTTCCTCCAAAAATGGTGAAATAAATATACAATACAATAAATAAACAAATAAATCATTAAAAAAAATCATACATTGTGATTTCTGGATTTTTCTTTTTTAGATTCTCTCTCACAGTAGACATGCACCTCGATGCAAATTTCAGAGCCCTCCATGATTTCTAAGTGGGAGAACTTGCAATATAGCAGGGTGTCCAAATACTTATTTTCTTCACTGTACTTAGAACAATCACACATTAGATACGTATGATTTCTGGATGGCCCAGTAGTGTTATACCCTGTGAGGGAAGGAAAAGACTGGATATGACAGGACAAAAACAGGACGAGTGTGTGAGTGAGGGGATACACTAGAAATTTGCATTGTCATATGTTATTCATCACAATTAATGAGTGACTCCACACCCAGCAATTAAGTCCGGGGAGCCGGTTGCGGACACGCACAGGAGGTGAATTGATAGTTTCCCACACTGACTGTCAAGCTGCAGGGACCCAATACCACTCCTCCAAACAACCCCACATCAACCCGAGCGTATTATCTATTAATCAAATTGTTGGATAACATTAGCTTGTTGAACTTCAGTAACCATTATATTTTAAAGATGGATGTTGTCCTCACTGTTGCTTGTATGTCTGGTCCCTGTTTTCTTCTAGCAGAAAGTTCCAACGTCTACATTGTGGAGCGTCTCTTTTCTAGCAGTCTGGTCGTTGTTGTAAGCACCACTACGCCGCAGCTCATGAACATCTACCATTTCAAGAAGGGCACAGAGATCTGCAACTACAGCTACCCCAACAACATCCTGGCTGTCAAGCTCAACAGACTTGTAAGATTGGTTAAAGATATGCCAAACAAATGCTTCACTCCATATGAATCATACCTCACTGGTTTTTGCTTGCTGTGTGCTGGTTAAATCACAACTTGACACTGCAATACAGAATGTTTCTTTTTTTCTCATACCAGTCTTACATTTAATTGAAACAGTGGCTCTCCAAATCCAGACTGCAGCATGTTTAGTTCCTGTTTACGAAAGCAAGCATTAGTGAAAGTTATGAAGCCCTGAACTATAATGTGTGCTCTTTGGCACCATGCTGCTTCTCAAAGGTCTGTCCAGGTATCAGGCCAGATGTCTGTTTTGTTGGAGAAAATGTTTGATTGTCAGTGGTCACGTTCCATTCACATTCCAAAAATATGGGTGTTTTGTAGACTGGAGTAAGTCTGAATGGATATCCCTCTATACGTGCCCTAAAATTGGTTGATGTGGGTTTCCCCTAAAATCACCCTGAATAATCTCAAGCTCACTTGTGACCCGAATGAGCTTAAGCAATATAGAAAAATTTAATGATGGATGGTTCCTAAATTAAATGAAATTAAGAAATGCATGGCTCCTTTTCTTTCTTTTTTAAACTATTCTAGTGGAGTCATATGCGAGTCAACTTATTGTAATCAAAACAGGGTAACATAGCATATGGTTGAGTGGGTGTCGAGTAACTAAGAAGCTGCTGGTTTGACTCCCAGTTCCTCCTCAATTCTGGTGAAGGAGAGCGATCAAAATGTCAGTCATTAAAGATGATCATTGGTATAAGTGAGCTAAACAGGTGGCTTTATTAATTAACCATCATCATTAAAGGTGCCATATTTTACCAAACCAATTTTTCCAGTATTTGGGATATTCTATTGACTGTAAGGTGCATCGGTAAACATGTGAAATATAAACTAAAATTGTCCACGCATTGCTGAGCTCCAGACTTTTTTCTTCTGAGAGGCCTGAAATTGGGTCATTCAAATTTCTCGAGCACAAGCTCGACCGAAGATCTCCGCCACCTCTCTGCCCCAGAACCAGCACTGTCAATATACCACCTATGTGTAACCTGACAGGTACTAAGAGTTGAGGTCTCTCATAGGAGAGGTAGAGAAGTAGCTCTCATTGGAACTTTTTCTGGACACCCATGTATGTGAGTGGAATAACAGCTGAAAGGTGCCACTAGTTGATTCCATGCAGCACAGATGTGAATCAGTTATTAAAAAAAAAAAAAAAAACTGTGGTCATACTACAAAATATTGGTTAAGTGATTCAAAGGAGGCGGCACTGTGGCGCAGCTGGTAAAGCCTTGGCCTCACAGTTCTGAGGTCCCGGGTTCAATCTGTGTGGAGTGTGCGTGTTCTCCCTGTGCCTGTGTAGGTTTTGTCCAGGCAGTCCGGTATCCTCCCACATTCCAAAAACATGCAACATTAATTGGACACTCTAAATTGCCCCTTCATGTGATTGTGAGTATGGCTGTTTGTCTCGATGTGCACTGTGATTGGCTGGCAACCAGTTCAGAGTTAACCTTGCCTCCTGCCCGTTGACAACTGTGATAGGCTCCAGCACTCCCGCAACCCTTGTGAGGATTAGCGGCTAAGAATATGGATGGATGGATGTGGCTAAGAATATGGATGGATTCCTTAAACTGCTGTCCAAAAAGGGGATTTATTTTGTATGCTATTTTTATGATATAATAATGTACTGATATGGGTCAGTATTGGGTATTTTTAATGCATCTCGAGAATACATGTACACCACTTCGAGAGCATAGCCACAGAGTAAACCTTGCTTTTTCTTATGCAGAGACTTGCTGTGTGCCATCTGGAATCCATTTATATCCACAACATCAAAGACATGAAACTGCTCAAGACTCTCCTCAATATTCCACCCAACCCTTCTGGTAAGACTTAGGCTCATAAACCAGCTCTTTGGGTGAAACTGCTTATTGTTTCAACAATGTACTCATCACCAAAACGTACCTTTGGACAAAACCAACATAATATCCCTGCATTAATTTAATTCAAACCAGTTAGCGGCATGAAACTTTTTATTTGATGTTTTGGATCCTCTAAATCAAACCGTCAAATGTCAACAAATTCTTCTAAGGTGTGATTACTGAGGTTGACCTGAGACATTTTTCAACTGAAGAAAATTTGGGATTTGAGACTGTCTCGACATCAGAGATTCCATCCATCCATCCATCCATCCATCCATCCATCCATCCATCCATCCATCCATCCATCTTATCCTCACGAGGGTTGCGTAACTCAAATTAGGATTTCCAATTATTTTTTAGTGGGCACAGGTGTCTGAAGTCCTTAGTTTTTATAAAATAAATAAGTAAAGGCCTTTGTTAATAGAGTATTAAATAATGGTCATACTTTATACAGTGAAGAAAATAAGTATTTTTAAATGATTTTTGTGTGTGATATAGCTGCAAATAAGTATTTCAACACCTGAGAAAACCAATGTTAATATTTGGTACAGTTGACTTTGTTTGCAATTACAGAGGTTCAACGTTTCCTGTAGTTCTTCACCACTTTTGCACACACTGTAGGAGGGATTTTGGCCCACTCCTCCACACAGATCTTCTCTAGATCAGACAGGTTTCTGAGCTGTTGCTGAGAAACACGGAGTTTCAGCTCCCTCCAAAGAATTTCTATTGGGATTAGGTCTGGAGACTGGCTCGGCCACGCCAGAACCTTAATATGCTTCTTATGGAGCCACTCCTTGGTTTTCCTGGCTGTGTGCTTCAGGTCATTGTCATATTGAAAGACCCAGCCACGAACCATCTTCAATGCTCTGACTCAGGGAAAGAGGTTGTTCGCAAAAATCTCACAACACATGGCTGCGGTCAACCTCTCCTGAATACAGTGCAGTCGTCCTGTCCCATGTGCAGAAAAATGTGCAGAAAAAGTCCACTCCACGTATTACCCTGAATCAGATGCACCTGTGCGAGGTCGTTAGCTGCATAAAGATGCCTGTCCACCCCATACAATGAGTAAGACTCAAACTTATAACATGACCAAGACCACAGAGCTGTCCAAAGACACCAGAGACAAAATTGTACAACTCCACACGGCTGGAAAGGGCTATGAAGAAATTGCCAAGCAGCTTGCTAAAAAAAAGGTCCACTGTTGGAGCAACCGTTAGAAAATGGAAGGAGCTAAATAATAGTCAATCTCACTCGAAGTGGAGCCCCGTGCAAGATATCACCTTGTGGGGTCTCAATGATCCTTAGAAAGGTGAGGAATTAGCCCGGAGCTACACAACAGGACTTGGTCAATGACCGGAAAAGAGCTGGGACCACCGTTTCCAAGGTGATTGTTGGTAATATACTAAGACGTCATGGTTTGAAATCATGCATGGCACGGAAGGTTCCCCTGCTTAAACCAGCATATGTCAAGGCCCATCTTAAGTTTGCCAGTGACCATTTGGATGATACAGAGGAGTCATGGGTGAAAGTTTTGTGGTCAGATGAGACCAAAATAGAACTTTTTGGTCATAGTTCCACTATTCGTGTATGGAGGAAGACGAATGATGCGTTCCATCCCAAGAACACAATCCCTACCGTGAAGCATGGGGGTGGTAGCATCATGCTTTGGGGGTGTTTTTCTGCACATAGGACAGGACAACTGGACTGTATTAAGGAAAGACCACGGCCATGGATTGTGAGATTTTGGGGAACAACCTCTTTCCCTCAGTCAGAGCATTGAAGATGGTTCGTGGCTGGGGCTTTCAACATGACAATGACCTGAAGCACACAGCCAGGAAAACCAAGGAGTGGCTCCGTAAGAAGCACATCAAAGTTCCGGCGTGGCCTAGCCTGTCTCCAGACCTAAACCCAAAAGAAAATCTTTTGAGGGAGCTGAAACGCGTGTTTCTCAGCGACAACTAAAGAAGATCTGCGTGGAGGAATTGGCCAAATTCCCCCCTACAGTGTGCAAACCTAATGAACAACTACAGGAAACGTTTGACTTCTGTAATTGCAAACAAAGGCTACTGTACCAAACATTAACATTGTTTTTCTTAGGTGTTCAAATACTTATTTGCAGCTTTATCACACAAATAAATCGTTAAAAAAAAGTCAGACATTGTGATTTCTGGATTTTTACTTTTTCGATGATCTCTCTCACAGTGGACATACACCTATGATGAAAATTTCAGACCCCTCCATGATTTCTCAGTGGGAGAATTTGCAATATAGCAGGGTGTTCAAATTATTTTTTTTTCTTCACGTTTTATGCTTTCAAATGAAAGTTTTAAAGGATAGCTTTTATTTTGTCATGAGATTTGGTGAGTCGGCATGGTGGAGGAACCGTTTAGAGCGTTGGCCTCACAGTTCTGAGGATTGGGGTTCAAATTCTGGCCCCGTCTGTGTGGGGTTTGCACGTTCTTCCCGTGCCCATGTGAGTTTTCTCCAGGCACTCTGGTTTCCTCCCACATCCCCAAAACATTTATTAATTAGAGGTTCTTAATTGGCTCTAGGTGTGATTGACTGTTATCTCTCTATTTGCCCTTTGACTGGTTTGAATGGCAACCAGTTCAGAGTGTACCCCGCCTCCTGGCAAATGTTAGCTGGGATAGGCTCCACCACTCCTGTGACCCGAGTGAGGATAAGCGGCTCAGAAAATGGATGGGTGGATAGATGACATTTTCAGCAAAATTCTCTGACTTTCATTCAAAAATGTTTCCGTTTGACACGCACTCCAGCTCATTACATTTTTATTTTAATGGTTCCAAAAATGTCAGGTAGGAGACAACTTTAAAATCAAACATTACAAATTTATTACACTTATAAATGTTCACACGTGGCCTATAATATAGAAACCCTGAAATATATACTGAGGTGAGTATGGACCTTTCAGATGGCGATCTTAACCTCCGTCCCTTTAGCCATGTCCCACGAGCTTCGAAAATGGCGATTGAACACATGTTTGAAGTCGATTCTCTATCACGTATTCCAGATAAAATTGGGCTATGGTTTTTTGACCGATGAGTCAGACTTGTCCAAGAGAGTTCTATAGAGAGGTCTCAACTATTTCACGCAGGGATATGTACATGGAATTAAGATTTTGGATGGAGCAGGATGCAATGCCAGAGTTACAGCGAGATGTTGGTGATCAATGCAAAAACGTTTGACGCCTCACAAACTTCTTGTTGAAATGCAACAAGATAAAATAGTGGAATCGTAGTGCGCATGTAAAGCAGGGTGAGTATTTTTTACTTGGAAAGATCACAAGTAATGTCATTGTAGTCTATATAAGTGAGTAGGTGTATTTGTTTGACCTGGCTCGTAATCGAACCCAGTGCTCTCTTAAAAGTGTGATGTGATACAAATAGACAAATAGTCATTTCTCTTGCATGACATCGCGCATTTACGTATCCCTAACCCGACTCTTTGGCATAAAACATTACACACTTCATTCAGCAGGTCAGTGATACACTAACAAAGTGAAAGTTGTTCTGCAATGTATAAAGCGCTGAAAAATTAAATCAAACTCAGAGAAGAGAGTTGTCCCTCACTTACCTTCGAACATACAGCCTTGTGTTTGTTGATATTGTTCACATTTAGTTTTACGTGCTCTCTTCACAAGCCTTAATCCATCATAGCCACTTCGTCAACTGTGTTTTAGGCTTTGGAAAATAAATTAACCGGGCCCCTTGTAACCAAACAGGATATCTTTCCTCAGAATTGCACGTTCCCCAAGCGCATCTGAGGAGCATTTTCTTCGTAACTTTAACTTTTCCAAGTGCACACTACCTACAACCGGCATTGCTTGTGGGACAATACGGCGCGAGGGGTGTGTCAAGCCAGGGGTTAAGACAATGCGACTATCTGATTAGGTATTATTATGCGAGTGATTGACAGGTCGGAAAGGTCCATTAAAAATGTGCTCTTAATAACAGGAGGACAAGCAATTGGTGTTGATGTGTGCAGTACTTGCAAGATATGTATAGGTAAATGGAACGCTGACAAAATTGTCTCACTGAAACTCAAACTAGAAATTTTCTTTTAACAGTGTCCTTCTTACAGACTCCAGGAGTGAACACAAGTTTCTTTTTTTTTCAAACAGAGGACATACAAAATACGGGGCTTTTGTTTTTTGTCTTGGCATAATACATTAAGTGTCCAATTTGCTATGACTAGTGAGATATATTATTCCTGTAACTCATATTGTTCATGAATTATGAACGATCTTGGATAAGACAAAACAAGCAGTTTGTGCATACGCTTGTCGCACTTGATTTGCATCCAAATTTTGAATGATGACAATGATCATTTTGAAATTGTGTAAAATGCAGAAATACTTTTTACAAGCATGTTCATATGTACACTTATTTGTGCCACTTTCTACGAAAGTTCTCTCTCTTTTCAGGCCTCTGTGCATTATCTACCAATCATTCCAACTCCTACCTAGCATACCCTGGCAACGCCACAATGGGAGAGATAATTGTTTATGATGCCAACAATATGGTAAGAAAACATCTGAATGCAGAAAACAAATATATTTTGAAACAAATATTTCATGAAAGTAGAGTGTGACCATCCCCCACGAATAGCAAAAAATTAATTCATCTATGCATTTTCTGGACCTCTTTTCCTTACTTGGGCTACAGGCATGCTGGAGCCTGTCCTAACTATCTTTGGGTGAGAGGCAGTATACACCCTGAACTGGATGCCAGCCATTCCTGGGGTACATATAAACAACTATTTGCACTCACATTCACATCTACAGACCAATTTAGAGTCTTCAATCAACCAATCACACGTTTTTGGGATGTGGGAGAAGTTGGAGTGCCTGGAGAAAACCCACACAGGCACAGGGAGAACATGTAAACTACACACAGGAGGAACTGGGATTTGAATCCTGGTCCTCAGAACTATGAGCCAGATATGCTAACCAATTGTCCAATGTTGTGCAATGGTGAAAATCTGTATACTATTTTACATCTATTATAATTGTGCCGCCGGAGCAGCTGTACAGTCTCAGAGTTGTGAGGACTGGGGTTTTAATTCTGGCCCCACCTGTGTGGAATTTGCATGTTCTCCCCAGGCCTGTGTGCGTTTTCTCCGGGTACTCCAGTTTCCTCCAAAAAAACATGCATTCCTTTGAGACTCTAAATTGCTCCTAGGTCTGATTCTAAGTGTGACTGTTGTCTGTCTCCATGTGCCCTGCGGCTTGGATGGACTCCAGTATATATAAATAAAACATAAAACACTTATGTATATAAAACTGTTGAATAACCAGGTTTTGGGGTGTCTGTTGCCCCCTAAAGAAATAAAAATGACCAAAAAAATGGGGAAAACTCCACAAAACTCTTCCTTTCTTAGCTTCCACTAAATGGGTCTTTGCTCTATCTTTGTCTTCTTTATCTTCCTCCCCAACACCAGAGTCATCCTACACATCACCATGTTCTGCTATCTAGCTACACGCTCCACTACCTGATAGTCAGTAACCTCCTTCAAATTATACCGTTTTTACAAAATGTAATGCACCAGCATGCTTCTACCTCTATTCTTTAAGTTCACCTGGTGTTCGTGCGTCTTCTAAAAAAAAAGGTGTTCACTACTGCCCTTTCCATCCTTTTTGCAAAATCTACCACAATCTGTCCCTCAAAGTTCCTTTCTTGGATGCCGTACATACCCATAACGTTTTCATCACAACTATTTACTGCACCATTGCACTATTGCAATCTGCAATAATCACAATTTGCACTGAGTCAGGGATGCTCAGAACTACTTCATATAGTTCTTTCTAGAATTTCTCTTTCAACTCTAGATCACATACTACCTGTGAGGCATCGCCGCTAATCACATTATATACATAACACCCTCAATTTCACATTCCAGACTCATCACTTGATCTGATAATCTTTTACCCTCCAAGACATTCTTATCTTACTCTTTTAAAATAACTCTATTTATCTTTCCATTTACTCCATTTTAAAATAATTTTAACCCTGCTCCTAAACTTTTATCCTTACTACCTTTCCACCTACTCTGTTGGATGCACAATATATCAACCTTTTTCCTATTCATCATCTCAACCAACTCTTGAGCATTTCCTATCGTAGTCCCAACATTCAAAGTGCCCACACAGTGTGTGTGTGTGTGTGTGTGTGTGTGTGTGTGTGTGTGTGTGTATATACATCTCTTCTCTTTCTGCCAATGAACCCGCTCGCTTCCTCGTCTTCGTCTTTGACCCATAGCTGAATCTCCACTAGTGGCCTGAAGGTTAACAGCGCTGGAGGCCAACATTGTTAACCCGGGTCATGAGCAATCCGGTATGTGCTCAGGGGTGTCAAACTGGCGGTACGTGGGCCATTTGCAGCCTGCGAGATTATATTTTGTGCCCCCCACATAATATAAAAGTTTAATGCTAGTGTGGCCCTCTAATTTTATATGATTTGCTAATTTCCAGTGTTGTATGTGGAGCTGACGAACCTACCAATCACGATGGGGTACATGGCCTTTGCACCAGCGCCCTTGCTTATCTTATTTTGTGTTAAATAAAAAAAGAAGATTGGATTTTAAAATATTCTAATTTAAACTGGTTGCGTGCATGTGCACCGATGCTGCAGTCCAGCCTTTGCCAGACTTTGCCTCCAGCGGTCCCATGGTAAATTAGGTTTGAGACCCCAACTGGTAAAGTTACAGCTTGAGGTCTCTTTTTTTGAAGAATATTTACCGTACAAATTCTATCAGTAAAGTGCTGCTTTTTTTCATTTGAGTAGAGCCTCCTGCCTCCTCCATGATACAGCACTTGTTTCTCATATTTGGAGTTTCAAGTCAGAGCAAAAACTAGGCCAATCTTGTATTTAAAAAGGAGGGTATGGAAAGAATTCCACCCCCCCCTCTAAATTTTTTAAAAGTTGTTGTCTTGCAACCATTTCATAAAATCATTTGTCCATTTTTCCCTCATTAATGTACACACAACACCCCACGTAGACAGAAAAAAATAATTGTTGAAATTTTCATTTAGATTTATTAAAAATGAAAAACTGAAATATCACGCAGTCATAAGTATTCAGACCCTTTGCTGTGAAATTTATACATTTACATGGGGTGCTGTCCATGTTCTGATCATCTTTGAAATGCTTCTATACCTTCATCGGAGTTCACCTGATTGTACTGATTGGACTTGATTAGGAAAGCCACACACCTGTCTATATAATAACTTACAGATCACAATGCATGTCAGAGAATATGAGAATCATGAGGTCAGAGGCCCAGCCTGAATCCAAATCAGAATCATCTTTAATGGCCAAGTATGTAACAAGACACAAGGAATTTTGTCTCCGGTAGTCTGTGCCGCCCTGGTACAATATTCAGAACAAAGAACAAACAAGAACAAAGAACAAGAGACATCCATCCTTCTATCCATCCATATTCTTAGCCACATCCATCTATCCATATTCTTAGCCGCTAATCCTCACAAGGGTTGCGGGAGTGCTGGAGTCTATCCCAGCTGTCAACGGGCAGGAGCCAGGGTACACCCTGAACTGGCTGCCAGCCAGTTGCAGGCCACATAGAGAAAAACAGTCACACTCACAATCACACCTTGGGGCAATCTCCAATTAATGCACGTTTTTGGGATGTGGGAGGAAACCGCAGTGCCCAGTGAAAAGCCAGGCAGGCACGGGGAGAACATGTGAACTCCACACAGGGAGGGCTGGGATTGAACCCAGTTCCTTAGAACTGTGAGACCAATGCTTTCCAGGTGCTCCACCGTGCTGCCCCAATAGACATTGACTTAATAGGACTTAAGTGTCACAGATGTGCAAGATGCAGAGTCTTCTTCATTTAGAGCAGTTAAGAGTGTGTACGGGGTGTATTATGTTGAGCTTGTACAGAGTGCCCTTACCCATTCGCAGTTCCCGTTATAGACCAGTGCAATGACAATTGTGCAAAGGGAGCAGTTTAAAGTGACAAATCGTGCCATAGTCTACAGGGGATATTACGAAAACGAATACTGTTTGGACCAGCAGGATGTGAGGGTGTGTCGCAACAACAGACAATGCAGAAAATAATAGGATCGGTGATCAAGGATTTAATGACTCAATAGCCAGAGGGAAAAAACTGTTTGAATGCCTGCCAGTTTTTACTTGCTTTGATTGGTAGCGCTTACCCGACGAAATGTGCTGGAAGAACTGGTGGCTCTGACGTGAAGATGTGGTGGGTCCGAAAGTATCCGGCCTGCACTGGACCAAGTTTGAGTAGCATGCAAGTCTTCAATGGTGGGTAGCGTGGTGACAACAATTCGTTCAGCAGTTTTGATTGTCCATTGCAGTCGAAGTTTATCCTTTTCTGATCCTCCACATCCACCAGCTCTTCCAGCTCCTTTGACAGGCTGCGCACACACACACACACACACACACACCACACACACACACACACACACACAGGACGGGGTTCAAATCCCGGCCCCGCCTGTGTGGAACTTGCATGGTATCCCCATGCCTGCGTGGGTCTTCTCCGGGCACTACGGTTTCCTCCCACATCCCAAAAACATGCGTTAATTGGAGATTCCAAATTGCCCTTCGGTGTGATTGTCTGTGCAAATGGTTGTTTGTGTCATGGTGCCCTGCGATTGGCTGCCCATCAGTTGAGGGTCGAGCCCACCTCGTGTCTGAAGTAGTTGGGGTAGACTCGAGCATTCCCGCTACCCTTGTGAGGATAAGCAGCTTGGAAAAAAGATCGATGTTCTTAATGTGAAGCATGGAGGCTCTGTTATGGTGTTATGTTCTAGGACTGCTTCTCTACATCTAGCACAGGGTGTCTTGGCTCTGCAAATAACTAAGACTTAAGACAAGGTGTTCTAACGAGAAATTTGCTACCCAGTGTCAGAAGGTTTGGTCTCAATCCCAGGTCATGGGTCTTGCAACAGGATAATGACCCAAAAGACATCTTAACACCAAAGAATGGCTATGAGCAAAAGATTGGACTATTATGAACTGGCCAATGAGCCCTGATCCAAATGGTTTTGCTCATCTGTGGAAAGACCTGAAACATGACATCTGTAGAAAGTACCCTTCAAGCAGAGTCATTTGGAGTATGAAGAGGGCTAGTATAGCTGCTGACAGGTGGAAAGTTACAAAAAATGTTTGATTGCGGTGATTGCCTCAAAAGATTGTGCAACGACATATTAAGTTAAGAGTATCATGATTCTTGTCCAGGCTTGTTTCATGAGGGGTTTTTTTTTGGTTGACTCACAATTTAATATATATATATATAATAGCAGTTTTTCATGTTAATTTTGATAAAATTTATTTATCACTACTTTTCTCAGATTCATGTTACTTATTTGACCACTCTACGTACAATAGGTGCTGCGCACAACAGTGCTGCATCAAACAATTAATGTAATCAATGAATTACTTAAATTGACCCAAAATGCCATTGCAACCAATCAATCACACTTTTTTTTTTTGTAGCAATTAATTATTACATAAACCTTGTAGCTCAAGTACCTTCCACAGTCAATGTACTGTACTTAGAAAAAGTAGGAGGAAAAAGTAAATGCAAATACTGAGTTTGCCCCCATTTGCTATTGTCAAACCTTCTGTGTCAAAAAAAACAACTAATTGAGATGGTTTTTTTTTATAAACACATGCCAGTGTAAAAATCTCTTGTGCAATGTTTATATTCATTTCAGAGCACAGTGACAATGGTCCCTGCGCATGACAGTCCTCTGGCAGCTCTTTGCTTCAATGCCTCAGCCAACAAACTTGCCAGCGCCTCAGAGCGGGTAATCCAGACCTATAGATATAACATCTTTGCAAGGCAAATCTGACATTGGCTAAATGTTGATGTGTCTTTATTTACTTTTTGGGGGAAAATTTTTGAGCTCTCAATGGAAATAATATTCCAGCCATTTGCTAAAATAATTTAACTTAATTTTTCATCATTAATATACACACAGAAATCTGTATTGACAGAAAAATTTAATTGTTAAATTTTTTACAAATTTATTAAAAGAAGAGGAGCTGAAAAATTGCACAGCCGTAAGTATTCAGATTTTTTTTCAACTCAGGTGCTGTCCATTTTTTCTGATCATCCTTGAGATGGTTTTACACCTTCATTGGAGTACTGTGTTTGATTATAGTGATTTTCTTGATTAGGAAAAGCACACCACTGTCCATATAAGACCTAACAGCTCACAGTCCATGTCAGAGCAAATGAGAATCATGACTTCAAATGAACTGCCTGAAGAGCTCAGGGACAGAATTGTGGCAAGGCACAGATCTGGCTAAATTTGCAAAAAAATAATCCTGCTGGAATCAAGGAGCTCTCCTAGAAGATATTGTGATGGAGGGGTATGTGTGTCCAAGTGATCCTAGAAGCTAAGTAGACTGGGGCTTAAAGCCCTTGGTTGGGTCACCCATGGCAAAGAGATCCTAGGTGAGGGACTAGACGAAGCACAGCAAGAAAACAAACCCTAAAACGACAATTATAAATGCAAAAAGTTTCCATTGCTCCATTGGTCACTGGAGCCCCCTGATGGAGCCAGCCCTTGAGGTGGGGTTTCAATGTGAACAACTGGATGGCCAGGGTTACACTAATGGGGCCTGGCCATGCACAGGGCAAAAGGATAACATGGGCCCCCTTTTCCATGGAATCACCACATGTGGGAGGGGTCATATGGGTCGGGGGCAGTATGAGCTGGGCTTTGACCGAAAATAGTGACCCTGGTGATCCCCAGCTACATAAACTGGCTCTTAGGATGCGAAATGTGACCTCTCTCTCAGGGAAAAAGCCTAAGGTGCTGAGTGAGGTCGAGAAGTTCCGACTAGATATAGTGGGTCTCGCCTCCACACACTCATTGGGCTCTGGTACCTGTCCTCTCGAAAGGGGTTGGACTCTTTTACTCTGGAGTGTCCACAGTGACAGGTGCCGAGCAGGCGTGGGAATACTTATTGCCTCATGGCCTCCGGTGAAGAGAGGTGCAGCGTTTTCAATTCCAATTCCGATGAGGAAAATGCCAGTCCCACATGGCAGGTCTAAACATATTGTGAGGTTCTGCTGGAAACGTCTAGCAGAATCCACTGTCAGGAGTTGGAACCCCAACCTCCAACAGAACTTTACTCATGTTCTGGAAATGGCGAGGGGCATCGAGGCTAAGTGGACCATGTTCTGCGCCTCCATTACAGAGCTGTGGTCGGTTCCTGTCATGGCGGAAATCCTTGAACCCGTTGGTGGACATCAAAAGTGAGGGATGTCATCAAGCTGAAGTAGGATTCAGATCGGGCCTTTTTGGCCTGTGGCACTCCTGAGGCAACTGATGGGTAACAGCTGCCCAAGCAGAATGCAGTTTTGGTGGTCACTAAAGCAAAAACACAGGCTTCGGAAGAATTCAGTGAGGCCAGAGAGAGACCTCCAGAATGCAGCCCTATGGGGGCACAAACCAGTGCAATCTGTAGGCCGGTCCCAAGCCCGGATAAATGCAGAGGGTTGCGTCAGGAAGGGCATCCGGCGTAAAAACTGTGCCAAACAAATATGAGCGTTCATCTAAAGAATCCCATACCGATCGGTCGTGGCCCGGGTTAACAACGCCCGCCCCCGGCACTGCTAACCTGCAGGGCGTCAGTGGAATTCAGCTACTGTGGGTCGAAGACAAAGAAGAGGAGGAAACCGGATCCAGCGTCAGAAGAAAAAGAGGAATGCACAGAGCCTACAACTGAGTGTAGGGACTTTGAATGTTGGGACTATGACAGGAAAAGCACAGGAGTTGGTTGACATGATGATTAGGAGAAAGGTTGATATTTGTGCATCCAAGAGAGCAGGTGGAAAGGTAGTAAGGCTAGAAGTTTGGGAGCAGGGTTTAAATTATTCTACCACGGAGTAGATGGGAAGAGAAATGGAGTAGGGGTCATTTTAAAGGAAGAGCTGGCTAAGAATGTCTTGGAGGTGAAAAGAGTATCAGATCGAGTGATGAGACTAAAAATTTTAAATTGAGGGTGTTATGTATAATGTGGTTAGCGGCTATGCACCACAGGTAGGATGTGACCTAGAGTTGAAAGAGAAATTCTGGAAGGAACTAGATGAAGTAGTTCTGAGCATCCCAGACAGCGAGAGAGTTGTGATTGGTGCAGATTGTAATGGACATATTGGTAAAGGAAACAGGGGCGATGAAGAAGTGATGGGTAAGTACGGCATCCATGAAAGGAACTTTGAAGGGCAGATGGTGGTGGACTTTGCAAAAAGGATGGAGATGGCTGTAGTGAACACTTATTTCCAGAAGAGGGAGGAACATATATAGTGACCTACAAGAGCGGAGGTAGAACCACGCAGGTAGATATATTTTGTGCAGACGATGTAATCTGAAGGAGGTTACTGACTGTAAATAGTGTGTAGGGGAGGTGTAGCTCGACAGCATAGGATGGTAGTATGTAGGATGATTCTGGTGGTGGGTAGGAAGATTAAGAAGACAAAGGTAGAGCAGAGAACCATGTGGTGGAAGCTGAGAAAGGAGAATGTTGTGCGGCCTTCCGGAAAGAGGTGAGACAGGCTCTCGATGGACAACCGAAGCTCCCGGAAGACTGGACGACGACAGCCAAGGTGATCAGAGAGACAGGCAGGAGAGTACTTGGTGTGTCATCTGGTAGGAAAGGGGAGAAGGAGACTTGGTGGTGGAACCCCAAAATACAGGGAGTCATACAAGGAAAGAGATTAGCGAAGAAGAAGTGGGATACTGAGAGGACTGAGGAGAGGCGAAAGGAGTACATCGAGATGCGACGTAGGGCAAAGGTAGAGGTGGCAAAGGCTAAACAAGAGGCATATGAAGACATGTACACCAGGTTGGACACGAAAGAAGGAGAAAAGGATCTCTACAGGTTGGCCAGACAGAGGGATAGAGATGGGAAGGATGTGCAGCAGGTAAGGGTGATTAAGGATAGAGATGGAAATGTGTTGACTGGTGCCGGTAGTGTACTAAATAGATGGAAAGAATACTTTGAGAAGTTGATGAATGAAGAAAATGAGAGAGAAGGAAGAGTTGAAGAGGCAAGAGTGAAGGACCAGGAAGTGGAAATGATTACTAAGGGGGAAGTCAGAAAGGCACTACAAAGGATGAAAAATGGAAAGGCAGTTGGTCCTGATGACATACCGGTAGAGGTATGGAAGCAATTTGGAGAGATGGCTGTGGAGTTTTTGACCAACTTATTCAACAGAATACTACTCGGGCGAAAAGATGCCTGAAGAATGGAGAAAAGTGTTCTAGTTCCCATTTTTAAGAACAAAGGGGATGTTCAGAGCTGTGGGAACTATAGAGGAATAAAGTTGATGAGCCACACAATGAAGTTATGGGAAAGAGTAGTGGAGGCTAGACTCAGGACAGAAGTAAGTATCTGCGAGCAACAGTATGGTTTCATGCCTAGAAAGAGTACCACAGATGCATTATTTGCCTTGAGGATGCTCGTGGAAAAGTACAGAGAAGGTCAGAAGGAGCTACATTGTGTCTTTGTGGATCTAGAGAAAGCCTATGACAGAGTACCAAGAGAGGAACTGTGGTACTGCATGCGTAAGTCTGGTGTGGCAGAGAAGTATGTTAAAATAGTACAGGACATGTATGATGGTAGCAAACAATGGTGAGGTGTGCCTTAGGTGTGACAGAGGAATTTAAGGTGGAGGTGGGACTGCATCAGGGATCAGCTCTGAGCCCCTTCCTATTTGCAGTGGTAATGGATAGGCTGACAGATGAGGTTAGACTGGAATCCCCTTGGACCATGATGTTCGCAGATGATATTGTCATATGCAGTGAAAGCAGGGAGCATGCAGAGGAACAATTGGAAAGATGGAGACATGCACTGGAAAGGAGAGGAATGAAGATTAGCCGAAGTAAAACAGAATATATGTGCGTGAATGAGAAAAGTAGAGGGGGAAGAGTGAGGCTACAGGGAGAAGAGATAGCGAGGGTGGACGACTTCAAATACTTGGGGTCAACAATACAGAGCAATGGAGAGTGTGGTCAGGAAGTAAAGAAACGGGTCCAAGCAGGTTGGAACAGCTGGCGAAAGGTGTCTGGTGTGTTATGTGACAGAAGAGTGTCTGCTAGGATGAAGGGCAAAGTTTACAAAACAGTGGTGAGGCCGGCCATGATGTACGGATTATAGAGACGGTGGCACTGATGAAACAACAGGAAGCAGAACTGGAGGTGGCAGAAATGAAGATGTTGAGGTTCTCGCTCTGAGTGACCAGGTTGGATAGGATTATAAATGAGCTCATTCGAGGGACAGCCAAAGCTGGATGTTTTGGAGACAAGATTCGAGAGAGCAGACGTCGATGGTTTGGACATGTTCAGAGGCGAGAGAGTGAGTATATTGGTAGAAGGATGCTGAGGATGGCGCTCCCAGGCAAAAGAGCGAGAGGAAGACCAAAGAGAAGGTTTATGGATGTGGTGAGGGAAGACATGAGGGCAGTTGGGGTTAGAGAGGAAGATGCAGGAGATAAGCTAAGATGGCAAAAGATGACACGCTGTGGCGACCCCTAACGGAACAAGCCGAAAGGAAAAGAAGAATATCGTTTTGCATTGTGGCCAAAAAGTTTGATTTTCGTTTCATCTGACATTTTATGGATATCTTTGAGAGACGGTGGCACTGAAGAACTGGAGGTGGCAGAAATGAAGATGTTGAGGTTCTCGCTCGGAGTGACCAGGTTGGATAGGATTAGAAATGAGCTCATTCGAGGGACGGCCAAAGCTGGATGTTTTGGAGACAAGATTCGAGAGAGCAGACTTCGATGGTTTGGACATGTTCAGAGGCGAGAGAGTGAGTATATTGGTAGAAGGATGCTGAGGATGGCGCTCCCAGGCAAAAGAGCGAGAGGAAGACCAAAGAGAAGGTTTATGGATGTGGTGAGGGAAGACATGAGGGCAGTTGGGGTTAGAGAGGAAGATGCAGGAGATAGGCTAAGATGGCAAAAGATGACACGCTGTGGCGACCCCTAACGGGACAAGCCGAAAGGAAAAGAAGAAGAAGAGAGAGACCTCCAGACGACTTCAAGGAAATTCTGGTCTACCATCCGCCGTTTCAGGAAGGAGAAGCAGTGCACCATAAATGCTGTGTTCAGCCTCGTGTTCTGGTCATGATACAAATGGTCTCCATGTATTTTTTGGACTTGGAGAAGGCATTCGACCGTGTTCTTCTCGGAGTCCTGTGGAGGGTGCTTTAGATGTATGGGGTGAACCCCCTGATACTGGCTGTTCGTTCGGTGAACGCTTACACAGTTTGGTCCGCTTCAATGGCAGTAAGTGGGACTTGTTTCTCTTGAGGGTTGGACTACGCCAAGGCTGCCTTTTGCCAGCGATTCTGTTCATAACTGTGATGGACAAAATTTCTGGACACAGCCAAGACATAGAGGGGGTCCACTTTGGTGACCTTGGTATTGCAACTTTGCTTTGGGCAGATGATGTGGTTCTGTTGGCTTCCTCAAGTCGTGATCTCCAATTCTCACTGGAGTGGGTTGCAGCTGAGTGTCAAGCGGCTGTGTATCAGCACCTCCAAATCGGAGACCATGGTATTCAGGCGGAAAAGAGTGGAGATCTCCAGATCAGGAATGAGATCCCAGCCCAAGTGGAGGTGTTCAAGTATGTTGGGGTCTTGTATAGGAGCTAGGGAAGATTAGAACAGGAGAGCATTCGGGCTCTGCAGTGATACAGACTTTGTATCTGTCTGTTGTGGTAAAGAAAGAGCTAAGCAGAAAAGCAATGCTCTCAAGTTACCGGATACCAAGATCAGGACCAAAATCCCAGATACTTGAGGTTGAAATGAGTTTCCTCCACAGGGTGTCCAGGCTCTCCCGAAGAGACAGGGTGAGAAGCTCAGTCATCCATGAGGAACTCAGAGTCGAGCTGCTCCTATTCAGCATTACAGAGGAGCCAGATGAAGTAGCTGGGGCACCTTATTTGGATGCCTCCCGGACTCCTCCCTGGTGAAGTATTCCGGGCATGTCACACCGGCAGGAGACCCCAGGGACCACCCAGGACACGCTGGAGAGATTATGTCTCTCAGCTGGCCTGGAAATGCCTCATAATACCCCAAGATCAGCTGAATGAAGTGGCTGGGGAGAGGTGAGTGTTGGCGTTCCTACTAAAGCTCTTGCACCTGTGACCCAACCAAGGATAAGCGCCAAAAGAATCGATGCATGGATGCACCTAATGTTCCTAAGAGCACAGTGGCCTCCATAATCATATATATATATATATATATATATATATATATATATATATAATATATATATATATATATATATATATATATATATATATATATATATATATATATATATAAATAGAGAGAGAGAGAGCATTACAGTACTTTTAACATTTGAGAGAGAATGTGTATTGTTCTTGCTAAAGAAAAGTAAAAATAATCCTGACTGTCTTTTAGGGCACTGTCATCCGAGTGTTTTCCATCCCTGAGGGCTTGCGTCTGTTTGAGTTCCGTCGTGGCATGAAGAGGTCAGGTAACACACATCAATACGTATATAAAATCAGTACATCCACTGCAAAGTTAGGGAGGGTAACCAAATTTTGTCCCTAAGTACGAGTATCATTAGTTTAGAATAACATGTAAAAAGTAGTCAGCCAATTATTTACTTGAGTAATAGCAAGAAAGTACTCAATGAAAGTGTGTTCATTGACTCGTTGACTTTCATGACTCACGGAATGAGTCACTTATAATTAACTTCAGATTTTTTTCCTTGATCAGAGCATGAACGTAAATAAAATTTAAAAAAAAAAAATATATATATATGGGAGTCAACAAACCCCTACCATCATTTCAAAAACTTAACACCAAATACATTGAGTCCGACTGAAACATTATTTTCTTGATTTGCTGAAATGACTTAATGAAGAAGTTCTTTGCTGAACTCACTTATTTATAATATGTGTGTGTGTGGGTGTGCGTAAGAGTGTGTAAGTGTGTGCGACATAAAAGGCATTGTGCTAATTTTGCGATTTTGATTATAATATTGATTATAACTTAAAAACAACTTCCTGATTGTTTTCTTTGTATTAATACAGTCAAAGTAGCATGAGCCCAACATCACTATTAATCATAAAGCATTTCAAGTTTTTATTTTTAATACTGAGGAAATAGAACACACAAACACATGATGCTTCAGTTATTCACAGAAGTATATTAAAGGTCAAATGTCGTCAAACGGATGATTTTTGGTATAATATTAATAAAAAACCCACAGCCAATATGGTCCCATGTGTTTTTTCACCACAAAACATGATTTTGTCGTATACAGCTTTTTGTAACTCCCGCCATTAAAATCCTGTCAGGGATTTGTTTTCGAGAAGAAGCTGGAAGTGACGTAAAGGACAGCGAATTTTAGTTTTCTATTTTAGTTATGCATTTGTTTATTTTATTTTTAATTTACAGTTATGTATTATTAATCCAGTAAATTATTTTAAGGCCATCCTTAATCACACCCGCAAATTTATCTGCGAGCTGACTGACCACACCCGTACAATTTTCAAATGTGAGTGACTGCGTATATATCAAAACATTAAAGGCAACTCATTATACTATTAGTATTACTAGATCTATATCTAAGATAGTGAGCAATGTGGTTGAGTGTATCAGTACAACTTGACGCAACCAGTTTGAGACTTAAACTTTAATAGAATTACTACAGATCAACTTCTTTAACATGTTTTGCTGTACGGTGTAGAAATTCTAAGATATATTATCATGTAAATTCTATATCTATAGTATAATATGTATAATGTGGGTAAAAGGACAATTTTAATGTCTTTACTGAATAGTTCACTTAATTCATTTGTCTTGAGATAAGATGGCAGTCCTCAGGTACTCCAAGTTCTTATGGTCAGTAAGGACCAAAAATGGCACTTGCGATCCCTCCAGCCAGTGCCTCCATTCCTCCAGCGCCGTTTTGACCGCCAATAATTCTCGATCACTCATGTCACAATTCCACTCTCCCGGAGTCAGTCTCTTAGATAAGAAGGCGCATGGGTGAAGTCTTCCATCCCTTGCACACCTCTGGGAAAGTACTGCTCCCATTTCCAAGTCCGACGCATCCACTTCTACCACAAACTGCCTCTCTGGATCTGGCATGATGAGGACTGGAGCTGTGGTGAAACTCGACCTAGGTCTATCAAAGACCTCCTAGTAGGTCACATCCCACTAGAATGAATTGCGAGGGGAAGTGAGGGCGTGCAATGGGGCAGCTTTGGAACTGAAGTTCCTGATGAGCTTGCGGTAGAAATTAGCAAATCCGATGAATCTATGTACTTCCCTGCGATTGGTGGGAGTGGGCCATTGGAGGACAGAGTCGACCTTACTGGCATCCATGCGAATCTGTCCTTCGGCCAAGATGAATCCCAGGAATATGATGGAAGGTCGGTGAAACTCGCACTTTTCCATCTTGATATACAGATTATGTCGTAGTAGCTGCTGGAGCACCTCCCTGACGTGCTCGATGTGGGAAGCTTCGTCAGGAGAAAAGATCAAAATGTCGTTGAGGTAGACGAACACATTCTTTTTCAGTCTCTCCCGTAGCATATCATTAATAAAATTCGGAAAAACCGCTGGCGCATTAGTCAAACCAAACAGCTTCACCAGGTACTAGTCGTGGCCTGTTGGTGTATTAAAGGCAGTCTTCCACTCCTCCCCTTCTCTGATGCGTACCAGATGGTATGCATTTCGTAAATCCAACTTGGTAAAGATCCGGGCCCCTTGTCGCAGCTAGAATGCGGTGGCGATCAGGGGAAGAGGGTACCTGTTCTTGATGGTGATGACGTTAAGTCCCCGGTAATCAATACAGGGCCGTAACAAAGTGTCCTTCTTTTTGACGAAGAAGAATCCTGCTCCAGCCGGTGACGATGATTGTCAGTTGAGTCCTGCCGCCAGTGACTCCTCCACGTACTCTTTCATGGCTTTGTGTTCCGGTCCTGTTAATGAAAAGAGCCTCCCTCGAGGGTTTGAGGTGCCGGGCAACAATTCAATAGCACAATCGTACGGGGGGTGTGGTGGAAGGGACTTGGCCTTTGCCTCTGAAAATACTTCCTTAAGGTCCCAATAACAAGACGGCACTGCTGATTGTTCCGGCACGGACTTCAACACCTGTAAGTCTGCACGATCTGTAAATTCCTTTTTTTTAGAGCACTGAGACACGCCTTACTGCATTCATTGCCCGATGCCCTGATTTGACCGGTGGTCCAGTCAATGTGTGGGCTGTGTCTTTTAAACCAGGGGCTGCCCAGGATGACATCGCTGCTCCGAGAGTTAAATACGTGGAAACTTATCTTCTCGGTGTGAGCGTCCGGAAATGTCATCCTCAGAGATTACGTACGGTGAGTTACTCGGCACAGGGAATTTACCATTGGCTGCGTTGTGTCTGAAAGGTCACTGCGCTCAAGGCTTCAACTACCCATGGGTTAATCAGGTTGGCATCCAATCCCGAATCAATAAAGGCCATAGCGGAACAAGTACGACCCCCCCCCGTGGTCAAGGTGACTTGAAGCAGTGCTCGACTCGATCCCGCCACGGTGTATTACACACTCACCAGAGTTGTGATCTTGAGAGCGGAGTGCTTGGGCCTGACCGGACAGTGGGCTATTAAGTGGCCCAGCCGTCACAGTAGAAGCATCAGCCCTCTTGCCGGCGTTGCAGTCGTTCCTGTGCCGGACCATCGAGCCCCTCAACCTGCATCGGCTCCGTTACAGTTATGGGCGTCGGCAGAAGGGGAACTGGTGGGGCGGACGCGCCCTGCTCCCCTTCTAGGAGCGCGTCCACTTGTCCCTGGATCGCTAGCCTCTGGTTGATCTTGAGAGATAGGGTGATGAGCGAATCCAGGGAGGTAGGCAATTCCACTGCAATGTGGTAACTGCGGATCTGCAGTGAAAGCTCTTGGAAAAAGGCGTCGAGAAGTGCATCCTCATTCCATCGACTCTCAGCTGCTCTGATGCGAAACTCGATAGCATAATCTGCCACACGACGCTGCCCCTGTCGAAGTGTAATCAACGCCGCTGCTGCTTCGCGTTCCGGCGAGGCATACTGGAAAACTTGCATCATTCTATATACGAAGGAGATCAAGGAGTGGCACGTTTCAGAGTTAAGACTCCACTCTGCTGTGGCCCACGCCTCTGCTCTTCCTGTCAGGTGGCATATGATGGAGGCAATTCGTGTGCGGTCGGTCGGGAAGGCGGAAGCCTGTGGCTCAAAGTGAAGGTCGCACTGGGCGAGGAAGGGTTTGATGTGCCCCGTGTTGCCGGAAAATCGTTCGGGCCGGGAGAGAGGTGTGGACCCTAACCGCTGAAACTCCACGACTGGTGGGGTAGTCGGAGGGGTCTTGGACTGAGGTAGGAACTGTGGCGGGCGCTGTCGACGTGACGTTAGCGGTACTAGCCTGAGATTCTAGCCATGGCTCTAATCAGGCACCGATCTCGAGAAGTCTCTGGTTGGTAACCTGAAGAGCAGGCTCCTGCTTGGCCAGGCATCTGCCCTGGATCTGTAGAGAGCGGCAGATGGCTTCTGAGTCGGCTGGGTCCATGTTGTGGCCAGATCGTTGTGCCATAACCAGAACTCTAGTGTGGACCCGGTAAGACTCTGTAGACAGGGAGGTAGTTAAAGGAAGGTCTTTATTCATTCTAAGGTCATAAGCCGGAGAGTCAGTCAGAGAGAGCAACTGTATCAAGAGCGTCAAGCTTATGGGGTTGGTCGGAGGACAAGCAGAGGTCGGTACACAGGGGTTCAGGATCAGGAATAACGAAATGCGGGAACGAAGCATGAATGGCAACGATCTGGCAAAGCCAGACCGTCCGCTGGGTCCTATATATACTAGGGTTAATTATCCCTGATGAGGCGCAGGTGTGCAGAGGACCTGCATCACCAGGGGTGGGACTGGCAGGACCATCACATTTATCACAACACCTTCTTTTTTCCTGATCATTGAGTGTGCACTATCTGTAGCCAGGCTGTCAGCGCTACGACGTGTGGTGAAAATATCAGCTGCTGCCGTTGTAGCTTTCATTGGCAACTTCACGAACTCTTGGGTAATGGTCAATGTCATGAACTCCGCGGATGATAATGGCCAGTGCAACGTCTGTATTGTCTGTGGATTCATCAATTGCAATCGAAAATGCAATAAATGGCTTTACTTTGTCTTGTAACAGGCTGTCCAAATCCACCGAAATATCAGAAATCCCGTCTGCAGCCATGTTTCTTGTCAGGCTGATATCTGTAAAAGCCTGGCACCTTTCTGGGCACACAATCTCCTCTGGCTTCATCTTGCATGTTTTTACAAATTCGGCTTCATTAAATAGTTTTGAAGCCCCTGGGATTTCATTAGCAATGAGGTAGCTATCCTTCACAGCAGCATCACTCATGTCTCTGCTGTGAGTAGACACATCCACACTGTTTCTTCAGACCTGCCAACAGTTCATTCACCCTTCAGTTGAGTCACCCTTTCTCTTTGCTGTTCTTGAAATTTGTCATAGTTGTTGCAGTCACTCACATTTGAAAATGGTTCTGCATTGTGCAATGACGATTGTGTTCTCTCTCTCTATAGTTGCGGGTGTGATTAGGGATGGAATCTTAAGACCCTAAAATAACTTGGAGTTCTTCTACCCGAGTATGTAGTTGTTACTTAATACCATAATCATAATTTATTGACATTGCACTGAGACAGACATTTTTAAAGAGGTCAAGAGACATTAAATTTCAAAACGAAATATTTATATAATCAAATTATTTATTTCATCATGATGTATTATAATCTATTGTAATTTACGGTGGTATCCATCTCAATCCATTGATGAAAACTAGCAGTAGATGATCTATCGCTTCCTAAAGCATGGAAAGGGGAAAAGTTTTCAATTTCAAGATAAAACGGTACCACGGGAGAAAATGACCATTCGCATTTAGATACAGTATATGGACAGATTAGTCTAACGTTAAAATTTAGATCAAGTCAAAGTAAATCACAATCTTATATTTATGATAGATACTGAAATATTGCCTGTGTTATATCCCAGAATATCTTTCGCAATGCATGTTGAAAACTGAATGATGCTCCCAAACAGTTTTAAGGTTGTTATGTTGCCTCCTATATTTAAAATACAGAATTAGCTTTTTGTGCACTGTATTGTCTGTGCTTTCATCCTCGATTAGGCTGTGCCAAGGTGAAATTTTAACATTATACACCATCTCATCCTGTACTTTTTACTTTGGCTTCAGACCAGACCTTTTTTACTAAAAAAGAAAAGAAAATCTCATCCAGTTTTGCTACTTTTCTTCTATTATTCACATATCCCGACATTCATTAAAGCTACAGCACTTCATTTGTTATTTTTTTTTGTTACTTTTACCTTTATTATTGAGAGAAAACACAAGCAGCATGTCTCTCTGCTCTACGTTACTCAGAACGCGTGAGTGGACGGTGTTTGTAATTATGAGCGTACCCCTTTAAGTGCTGAAGCGGGGCGGATTCAGGTAAACTAGCAGGAGACCATGTGCTTCCGTGTTGGGAAAAAAAAAAAGAGTCAGGCTGTGTGGTTCACTGCGCTGGATTGGTTTTCATGTGCACTGAGGATGTCTATGTATTTCTACTCGTAACAAATTCTACGTGCATGATTCTTCGTGGTCAACTGTGCAGATTTCCGAGTGTGATGGTGTGCGGGCGTAATCGCGCCAGTCAAATCACAGCGACTGCATGTTGGCATAAAGACTCAAATGGTGATGACGAAGGTTATATTTTTTCAGCACTGCAACATGCTTTGAACACACCAAACATACAGTGTTCCAATTCCTTTCGATGAATAAATAGAAGGATAACCATTTTCTTGGAACACTCTGCATCCAATATTTTTTGCCAGAAACATATTGGGACAATGAGGGTGTAAGCCAGGGGTCGGGAACCTTTTAGGTTGAGAGAGCCATAAATGCCAAATATTTGAAAACGTAATTTCAAAAGAGCCATGCAATATTTTAAAAACTAAATACAGGTGTATTTGCCTATTTATGTAAGACCGACACTTTTAGAGTACAATAAGTCTCTCAATTCTCTGAAATAACATTGTTATGATGTTGCTAACCAATGATGACAAAAATACTTCTGACCATTAATGCAACTTCTGGTGCTGCGCACTTTTGCTAATGGCTTTGTAGTCCGTTTCATAAATCGTTAGCTTCATGCAGGCGTTGAGACTTCCATCCATTAATCGTGAACGTAATTCAATTTGATTTGCCATGACGATGGTACGATGGTGAACAGTTCTTGCCGATAAAGGCATGTCTTTTATTTGTTTGATTATTTTTTCTTTATGCGACGTTGTCAAAAAGTTTATTGGCAACATCAAGCACGAATGCTTTGGCATACTCCCCATCAGTGAATGGATTTCTAGTTCTCACACTTGCAAAAGCGCCAGCAATAATGACTTTCTTGGGCCAGACCCGATATTCAAAGGGACGTCAAGGCTTCGTTTGCAGTTCCTCCTCGGGTTCTCCCCCGCTAGCCCCGGTGGCGCAGGATGGTCACAGCGCCCCTTCTGCCTCCATATCTATCACCCCGTCATCCTTTGCTCCCGACATTCTCTCGTCATCTTCTTCTACTTCTTCTCTTCGGAGAACTACGTAGGCTCCCTCATGCGCATCGAGCACTTTTGAGGACCGTACTCACGTGCCTCGAGTGATTCAACAACAACAGCACCAGCAACGCTATCTGAATTCCATTCAACTTGTTGGGTCTAAACACATTTGCTGCTGATGAGCTTGGACTCTGGAAAGTAGCTCTTGACATGCTTTCTTCCAGTTGTCCCTCAGAGGATATTTTAATGCAAACATGCTAAGGTGTGTTGAAGTGGAGCTTTATATTTGAGCATTTCATCATTGCAATTTTGTCATTAAAAAGTAGACATACAGCAGAACTTTCTCTTTCCACAAAGACTGTCCAATTTGCTGAAAACTGCAGCGTTCATCTTTTTTTTTTCTTAGCGCGATCTTTGTCAAAAGTGCCTGTGCACATGACTGCCACAGCCAACTACAGCAAATCCACTAGTACAAACTCTCTCTGCCTCATTTGCATTGCTTATGCGACAGAAATGACATGTACATCATGTCGTTATGGGGGCTCTGCGAGCCATATGCAACCATCAAAAAAGCCAGCAATGGCTCGTGAGCCATAGGTTCCTGACCCCTGGTGTAAGCTGTAATAAATAGTGAGGGCAAGACACAAAGCACCGCATGCGGACTGTGCTCTTGACCAACTTGCTGTCACGACCCATCGGTACAGAGGAGGCCCCAAATCCAGGACTCCGGAGACGCAAAGGCCGTTTGGGAAAAGTGTTTATTCGGTCCAAAGTCAGGGATCAGGCAGACAGTTAAGTAGAGCAGTGGTAGTCAGGACATTGGGCGCAGAGAGCAGGTCCGCGGGCAGGCAGGGTCGGTACACGGGAGATCGATCAGAGAAGGCAGGAGTATCAGATATGTCAAGCTTACGGGGTCGGTCGGAGGACAGGCGGAGGTCGGTACACCAGGGTTCACGATCAAGAATACGGGAGTGCCGGAACGGGGCATGAGTTGTGACGATCTGGCGTACACCAGTCGTCCCCTAGGTCCTATAAATACAGGGGTTAATCAACGAGGATGAGGCGCAGGTGTGGGCCTCCTAATCAGCGCCTGTGTGCTGGGACCCGCCCAGCCAGGGCTGGACCAGCAGGACCATGACACTTGCTATGCCCCGGTATAAATGTTTTACCTGTTTAACACAATCGTCATTGCACAATGCAGTGAACAGAATCAGAACAGTAGTCTCTTAATTGATTCATTTTTATGTCCATGTCCATGCCATCATTTTATACTTTACAAAATCATCTTGCGGGCCAGAATAAACTGGTTGACAGGCCGGATCCGGCCCACAGGCTATACGATTGAAACCCCTGATCTAGAAATGACCACATAGAAACACCTGCAACTTACCGTATCGTGTTTTGTCAAGTTAGAATTGAGTTGAAATCAAGATTGGGTCATCACAATTTAAGATTGGTTTGGTAAACCAGGGGTCATGAGTTTGTATCTCACTGGGGCCTCTACTCCCCAAGAGGGGTTGCGTCAGGAATGGCATCCAGTGTAAAAACTGTGCCAAACAAATATGACCGTTCATCTGAGTCGACGTGCTATGGCGACCCCTAACGGGGCAATCCAAAATAAATTTACTTATGATAAAGCAGGGGTTTTTTTCTTTTTTTTTGGGGGAGGGGGGGTAGGGGTCTGTAAAATAAACACAGTCTCATTGTTGTTCATCCCCCCAAAATTTGTTATTTTGATTGGCTCATGAAGGTTACGTGCGTGGTCATGTGTGTGTGATTGGTGAATTGGAGTCAAATGACATTACCGATCCTGTTTGGTGGAAGAGGTGCCCCTTGAGGAAGTCGAAGGACTTCGTCGATCATTGTCAGAATAAAAGTCCTTCTTCACATAAATACTCAAAGTAAAAGGCATGATACATTTAAAGTACTCGGACAAGTATAGTTTATGGAAAATATTACTTCAGTAATCTTAAAAGAGTAAATATGAGTTACAACCCAACTGTGATATGAACATTCAATCCTTTATTTTCCATACCACCTATCCTCACTTGTGTTGTGGATATGCTGGAGCCTATCCCAGCATACTCTAGGCAAAAGGTGGGGTACACCCTGAACTGGTTGCCAGCCAATTACAGGAAACATATAAACAAATCCCGGTAACCATTCACACTCAGATTCACACCAATGGGCAATTTGGAGTCCTCAATTAACGTATCATACATGTTTTTGGGATGTGGAAGGAAACCGTACAAAACACCAGGCACAGAAAACATGCAAACAATACACAGGCAGACCCATATTTGAACCCAGGTCCTCAGAACTGTGACGCAGATGTGCTAAGCAGTCTGCACTGTGCCGCCCTGTCTAAAAACTTCCATCCATTTTCTTAGCCACCTATGCTCACAAGGGTCGCGGGGAGTGCTGGAGCCTATCCCAGCTGTCAACGGGCAGGAGGCGGGGTACACCCTGAACTGGTCGCATGCCAATTGCAGGGCACATCGAGACAAATACCCGTGCTCGCAATCACACCTAGGGGCAATTTAGAGTGTCCAATTAATGTCGCATGTTTTTTGGGATGTGGGAGGAAACCGGAGTGTCCGGAGAAAACCCACGCAGGCACGGGAACAAGATGCAAACTCTACATAGTCGGGTCTGGGATTGAACCCAGGACCGCAGAACTGTGAGGCCAACACTTTCCAGCTGCCCCACAATGCCTCCTGTCTCAAAATACAGTATAGTTTTCAAATTGTGATCACTTTGATTGAAGCCAGATAAAATTTAACATTTTCATTATTATGTTTGCCTGCAGGTACGTCAACATAAACTCTTTGTCCTTTAGCCCTGATGCCCAGTTCCTCTGTGCATCCAGCAACACAGAAACAGTACATATCTTTAAACTGGACCAAGTGGGACCAAGGTACACACACACTCAAAGATTTGAAATGCATCTCAATTATTCCAATGGCAGCAATGTCAGAAAGAAAACCTCTGACCACTGTGTTTTTATGATAACATTACTTTTATCTTCTGTCTTTGTATGAACTAGGGCACTAGTACTACAACCCAATACCAATAAAGTTGGGATATTGTGTACGATATAAGAAAAATTTGAGTAGAATATAATTATTTGCAAACCCTTTCTATCTATTCAATTGTTCATGTTCAAATTGATGACTTTTTCGTGTGCTTTATGAATATTTTCTCATTTAAAGTTATATGCCTCCAACAACATTCCAAAGAAGATGGAACAGGGGCAACAAAAGACTGGGATAGTTGAGGAATGCTCAAAAAAATCAACTGTTTGGAACATTCCACAAGTTCATGGGAATCTGATGAGTGTCATGATTGGGAAAGAAAGGAGCATCCCCAAAACGTTTAGCTGTTCACAAGCAATGATGGGGCGAGGTCCACCACTTTTTGAACAACTGCTTGTGAAATGGTCCAACAGTTTAATCATGTTTGTCAGTGTATGTACAATTGCAAGGAATTTCATCATCTACCTTTCATAATATCATCCAGAGATTCAGGGAATCTAGAGAAATCTTTGTATGTAAGTGGAAACGCTGGAAAAATTGCCCGTGACCTTCGATTCCCTCAGGCGACACTACATAAAAAAAAGAAAATGACACAATTGTGTAAGAGGACGGCCGACAGTCCCCGTGGCACAATGTGGGCACAACGCTGCAGGGGAGGCTCCTCTCAGTGCGGAGGAGAATCGGCTCAACACTGAGCCCCTCTCGGATGACCGAGCTTCTCACCCTATCTCTAAGGGGAAGCCCGGACACCCTGTGGAGGAAACTCATTTCGGCCGCTTGTATCCGGGATCTTGTTCTTCCGGTCACGAGCCACAGCTCATGCCCATAGGTGAGGGTAGGAACGTAGATAGACTGGTAAATTGAGAGCTTCGCCTTTTGACTTAGCTCTTCATCACAACGGACCAATACAAAGTCCGGATCACTGCAGACGCGGCACCGATCCGTCTGTCAATCCCCCGCTCCATTCTTTCTTCACTCGTGAACAAGACCCCAAGATACTAGAACTCCTCCAATTGGGGAACGATCTCATCCCCGACCTGGAGACGGCACGCCACCCTTTTCCGACTGAGGACCATTGTCTTGGATTTGGAGGTGCTGATTCTCATCCCAGCCGCTTCACACTCGACTGCGACTCACTCCAGTGAGAGCTGGAGATCACGGCTTGATGAAGCCAAAAGAACCACATCATCTGCAAAGAGCAGAGATACGATGCTGAGGCCATCAAACCCGACACCCTCTACGCCTCGGCTGCACCTAGAAATTCTGTCCATAAAAGTTATGAACAAAATCGGTGACAAAAGGCAGCCTTGGCGGAGTCCAACTCTTACCGGAAACGAGTCCGACTTATTGCCGGCAATGCGAACCAAACTACAGCGGTTGTACAGGGACCGAACAGCTTGTGTCATGGGATCCGGTACCCCATACTCCCGAAGAACCCCCCACAGGACTCCCCGAGGGACACTGTCGAATGCCTTCTCCAAGTCCACAAAACACATGAAGACTGGTTGGACAAACTCCCATGCACCTTCGAAGATCCTGCCGAGGGTGTAGAGCTGGTTCACTGTTCCACGGCCAGGACAAAAACCACATTGCTCCTCCTGAATCCAAGACTCAACTTCCAGATGGACCCTCCTCTCCAGTACCCAGGGAGGCTGAGGAGTGTGATCCCTCTATAGTTGGAACACACCTTCCGGTCACCCTTCTTGAAAAGGGGGACCACCACCCCAGATGTCCACGCAATTTTGCAGAGGCATGTTAACCAGGACAGCCCCACAACATCCAGAACCTTTAGGATCTCCGGGCGAATCTCATCCACCCCCGGGGCCATGCCACCAAAGAGCTTTTTGACCACCTCGGTGACCTCAAACCCAGAGATAGAAGAGTCCGCCCCAGAGCACCCAGACTCAGCTTCCTCGTGGGAAGGCATGTTGGTGGAATTGAGGAGGTCTTCAAAGTATTCTCCCCACTGACTCACAACATCCCGAGTTGAGGTCAGCAGCTCCCCGTCCCCACTATACACAGTGTTGACGGTGCACTGCTTCCACCTCCTGAGACGCCAGACGGTGGACCAGAATTTCCTTGAAGCTGTCCTGAAGTCGTTCTCCATGACCTCACCGAACTCCTGCCACGCCCGTGTTTTTGCCTCAGCGACCACTGAAGCTGCATTCCGCTTGGCCAGCCAATACCTATCAGATGCCTCGGGAGTCCCACAGGCCAGAAATGCCCAATAGGACTCCTTCTTCAGCTTGACAGCATCGCTCACTGTTGGTGTCCACTAACGTGTTCGTGGGTTGCCGCCACGACAGGCACCGACCACCTTACAGCCACAGCTCCGGTCAGCCGCCTCAGCAATGGAGGCGAGAAACATCGTCCACTCGGATTCAATGTCCCCTGCCTCCTCCGGGACATGAGCAAAGTTCTTTCAGAGGTGGGGGTTGAAATTCCTTCTGACAAGGGAATCTGCTGGCGGTTCCCAGCAGACCCTCAAAATACGTTTGGGCCTGCCACGTCGGACTGGCATCTCCCCCCACCATCGGAGCCAACTCACCACCAGGTGGTGATCAATTGACAGCTCCATCCCTCTCTTCACCCGAGTCTCCAAGACATGCGGTCGCAAGTCCGATGAAACGACCACAAAGTCGATCATCGAACTGAGACCGAGGGTTTCCTGGTGCTAAGTAGACATGTGAACACCGTTATGCCTGAACATTGTGTTTGTTATGGACAATCCGTGATGAGCACAGAAGTCCAAGAATCCCACTCGAGTTCTGATCGGGGGGGTGGGGGGGGCGTTCTTCCCAATCACGCCCTTCCAGGTCTCACTGTCATTGCCCACGTTAGCATTGAAGTCCCCCAGCAGAATGATGGAGTTGCTTGAGGGGGCGCTCTCCAGCACTCCCTCTGAGGACACCAAAAAGGGTGCGTACTCAACAATCAGGACCCGTCCCCCAACCTTCAAGCGGAGGGAGGCTACCCATTCATCCATTGGGGTCAACCCCAACGTACAGGCCCCGAGCCGGGGGGCAATAAGTATACCCACACCAGATCAGCGTCTCTCCCCATGGGCAACTCCACAGTGGAACAGAGTCCAACCCCTCTCAAGAGGAGTGGTGCCAGAGCCCAAGTGGTCCATGGAGGCGAGTCTGACTATATCTAGTCGGAACTTCTCGACCTCACGCACCAATTCGGGCTCCTTCCCTGTCAAAGAAGTTACATTCCATGTAACTAGAGCTAGTTTCTGTAGCCGGATCGCCAAGGTCCCCGCCTTTGTCCAACGCCCAGCTCACATTGCACCCAACCCCTATGGCCCCTCTCACAGGTGGTGAGCCCATAGAAAGGGGGACCCATATTACCCTTTCGGGCTGTGCCCGACCAAGCCCCATGGGTACAGGCCCGGCCACCAGGCTCTCGCCTTCGAGCCCCACCTCCAGGCCTGTTTCCAGAGGGGGGCCCCGGTGACCCGCGTCCAGGCAAGGGAAACCAAGATCCAATTTTTTTAGTCATCTTAGGGGTTTTTGAGTCGTACTTTGTCTGGTCCCTCACCTAGGACCTGTTTGCCATGGGTGCCCCTACCAGGGGCATGAAGCCCCAGACAACTTAGCTCCTAGGATCATCAAGACACACAAACCCCTCCACCACGATAAGGTGACGGTTCGAGGAGGGGCCTCATTGCCACGTCCTAACAATCCTGCGCAACCACAGCCAAATCTAGTTTAGTCTTATTTTTGCCTTGTGGTTATCAGACCTGGTTTTTATGTTTTCAACCTTGCCTTCTGTCACATGTTTTTTTGCCTTTGCCTTTGCCTTTGTTGGACTTCTCTGCCTGGATGAAATTTCCATTGAAATCCATGCCTCGGAGTCCTGCATTTGAGTCTTACCTCATGCCGCTTTTTTTGTAATGTTTTACAGGTATCAAATTCAAAATTTGTGAATATTAGTATAATTTTGTGTTATTGGTCCAGTCACCCAGATGAGACATTAAGAGCATTTCTAAACAAAGCCTAATTCCCCATATTTAAATCTGAAGCACACGTTCTTATCTGCATACAGTGGAGATGAGACTGCCAGTTGGTCAGCCTACGTGGGAAAGATGTTCACAGCAGCCAGCAGCTACCTACCTGCTCAAGTATCTGGTATGATGAGCCAGGACCGCGCCTTTGCCACAGTTCACCTTGTCACATTGGGCCAGAGGAATGTCTGTGCCCTGGCCATGTGAGCATGGTTTTTTTTTTTTTTTTTTTTTTTTTGCAGGGTCTCCATGTTCTAGCATGGTTCTCCATGCTTTAGCTGTAATGTTACGTTTTTTTTTTAAACTTTTAAGACTTCTGGTTGCCTTTTTCACGTTCAAATAACAAAGTGTAATATGTCGCTCTAATTCAAAATGCAATCCATTTTTGCAGGATCCAGAAACTTCCACGTTTACTTGTGGCCACAGCTGATGGTCAGCTTTTCATCTACAATGTGAATCCAGAAGACGGAGGCGAGTGCATGTTGGCATACCATCACAGGTCGGGACACAAGACTTAAAAACACATTTTAAGTGGATGATTTGATCATATAAATCCTGTTATCCTTATTAGGATCTGAGCTGGGGCCTATCTCAGTCAACTTTGGTCGAGAGGACAATTTATAGTCAAATAACCATAAGCAGCCGGTATGGTGGACAACTGGTTAGCATATCTGCCTCAGAGTTCCCAGGTTCAAATCTGGCCATATATTCTTGATACTCTGCAAAAAAAAAACATGTTAACAATCTTCAATAATGACTTCGACTTTCTCTGTTCTGCAAGTGTGTATCTTATCGCATGCACCACACTCCCACTCAGAGGTCAAAACATACTCAGCAGAAACAGAAATCCCAACAAGTCACAGAGAGACAGTGAAGCACTTCCAGCCTCACTGCATGATTCCTAACCTCCTCGACAATGTCAAATAAGCTAAACCCCGCTTGCATCAAGTTCAAGTGTCTTGTAGCACATGTGGAAAAAGCAGTCTATTCCCACCATACATGCTGACTGTAAAAAAAAAAAAAAAATAACTGAATTCAATTTTTTTCACTCTAAAAATATAATTTGTCCTTTATTGATTTTATTGTTCATTTTCTTCTTCTTTTTCTTTCGGCTTATCCGGTTAGGGGTAGCCACAGCGTGTTATTTTTTTCCACCTAAGTCTATCTCGTGCACCCCATCTCTAAAACCCACTGTTCTCATGTCCTCCCTCACAACATTCATCAAACTTTTCTTTGGTCTTCCTCTCGCTCTGTTGCCTGGCAGCTCCATCATCAGGATCCTTCTATCAACTTACTCACTCCCTCGCCTCTGAACATGACCAAACCAACTAACTCTGCTCTCTCTTACCTTGTCTCCAAAACATTCAACTTTGACTGTCCCTAATGAGCTTGTTTCTCATACTATCCAACCTGTTTACTCCAAGCGAGAACCTCAGCATCTTCATTTCTGCTACCTCCAGTTATGCTTCCTGTTGTTTCTTCAGTGCCACTGTCTCTAATCAGTACATCATGGCCGGCCTCACTACTGTTTTATAAACTTTGCCCTTCATCCTAGCGGAGACTCTTCTGTCGCATAGAACACCAGACACCTTCCGCCAACTGTACCACCCAGCTTGGACCCATTTCTTCACTTCTTTACCACACTTTCCTTTGCTCTCTATTGTTGACCCCAAGTATTTGAAGTCATCCACCCTCGCTATCTCTTCTCCCTGGAGCTTCACTCCTCCTCCTCCTCCTCCGCCCATCACATTCATGCATATTCTGTTTAACTTCGGCTAATTTTCATTCCTCTCCTTGCCGGTGCATGGCTCTATCTTTCTAATTGTTCCTCCGCCTGCTCCCTGCTTTCACTGCAGATCACAATTTCATCTGGGAACATCATGGTCCAAGGGGAATCCAGTCTAACCTCATCTGTCAGCCTATCCATTACTACCGCAAACGGGAAGGGACTCAGCGCGGATCCCTGATGCAGTCCCACCTCCACCCTAAATTCTTCTGACACACCAACGGCACACCTCACCGCTGTTCTGCGACCCTCATACATGCCCTGTACTATTCTAACATATTTCTTTGCCACACCAGACTTGCGCATGCATTACTACAGTTCCTCTCTTGATACTCTGTCATAGGCTTTCTCTAGGTCTACAAAGACACAATGTACCTCCATTTGACCTTGTTTGTACTTTTCCACGAGCATCCTCATTGGCAAATAATGCACCTGTGGTACTCTTTCTTGGCATGAAACCATACTGTTGCTCGCAGACACTTACTTCTGTCCTGAGTCTAGGCTCCACTACTATTTCCCATTACTTCATTGTGTGTCTCATCATCTTTATTCCTATATAGTTTCCACAACTCTAAACATCGCCTTTGTTATTAAAAATGGGGACGAACACACTTTTCCACCATTCTTCTGGTATCTTCTTTACTGCTAGTATTCTATTGAATAAATTGGTCAAAAACTTCACAGCAACCTCTCCAAATTGCTTCCATACCTTTACTGGTAGTCATAAGGACCAACTGTCTTTCCATTTTTCATTCTGTTCAGTGCCTTTCTAACTTCCCCCTTACTAATCATTGCCACTTCCTGGTCATTTACGCTTGCCTCTTCGACTGTAACTTCTCTCCCATTCTCTTCATTCATTAACTTCTCAAAGTAGGTCTACTGAGCACACTACTGGCACCAGTCAACATATTTCCATCACTATCCTTAATCACCTTTACTTGCTGCACATCATTCCCATCATTTCTCTGTCTGGCCAACCTGTAGAGATTTACTGGAGAGAGCTTTTCTCCCTCTTTCGTATCCAACCTGGTGTAGATGTCGTCATATGCCTCTTGTTCAACCTTCGGCACTCTACTTTTGCCCTACGTCGCATCTCAATGTATTCCTTCCGCCTTTCCTCAGTCCATTCCATGTCCCACTTCTTCCCCGCTAATCTCTTTCCTTAAGTGACTTTCTGTATTTTGGGGTTCCACCACCAAGTCTCTTTCTCCCTTTTCCTAACAGAAGGCACCCCAAGTACTCTCCTGCCATCCTTTTTGAGTACCTTGGAGAGTAGTATTCCAGTCTTCTGGGAGCTTTTACTGTCCATCTAGAGCCTGTCTCACCTCTTTCTGGAAGGCCACACAACATTCTTCCTTTCTCAACTTCCACCACCTGATTCTCTGCTCTACCTTTGTCTTCTTCGTCTTCCTACCCACTATCAGGGTGATCCTACACACCACCATCTTATGCTGTCGAGCCACACTCTCCCCCACCACAACCTTACAGTCAGTAACCTTCGGATTACACAGTCTGCACAAAATATAATCTACCTGCGTGCTTCTACCTCTGCTGTTGAAGGTCACTCTATGTTCCACTCTCTTCTGGAAATAAGTGTACACCACTGCCAATTCCATCCTTTTTACGATGTCCACCACCATCTGCCCCTCAAAGTTCCTTTGCTGAATACCGTACTTACCCATCACTTCTTCATCGCCCGTTTCCTCCGCCAACATGTCCATTGAAATCTGCACCAATCACAACTCTCGCTCTCTCTCGGATGCTCAGGTCTACTTCGTCTTGTTCCTTCCAGAATTTGTCTTTCAACTCGAGGTCACATACAACCTGTGGGGCATCGCCGCTAATCACATTTTACACAATATCCTCAATTTTAAATTTCAGCCTCATCACTCGATCTGATACTCTTTTCACCCCCAAGACATTCTTAGCCAGCTCTTCTTTTAAAATAACCCCTACTCCATTTCTCTTCCCATTTACTCCATGGCAAAATAATTTAAACCCTGCACCTAAACATCTAGCCTTACTCCCTTTCCACTTGCTCTCTTGGATGCACAATATATCAACCTTTTTCCTAATCAACATTTCTGGGTGCGGGTAGGCAGGCTGGGGCACGACCACACTTGTAGAATTCGTATGATGAACGCTTATATATTTTTGGCACAATTTTACGCCGGATGTCCTTCCTGACGCAGCCCTCCACGTTTATCCGGGCTTCAGACAGGTAGCACAATAATGTGCTGCCCAACGGGGTGCAGATAATCAAAAAGAAGCAATCAAATAAACAAAGTCAGCACAAAAAATACACAATTGACATACTACCTAATCTATGTTAAAGTTAAGGTCAAATGAATCACAATAAACACAGTCAGCACATAAGGTACACAAATCACATACTACCTGTGTTAAAAATATAAAGGATACAGCGGTTTAAAGAATAAGTGGATGGAGGGGATTCAAACCACAATGGCCCTCACTAGTCATTCAAGGTTGAGTCGACGATTGACATTTGGTCCTCGTTGTATACTCTTCGTAGGTAAAAACATCAGCGCGCTAGGCTAACTTGCAGCTTCACCGCGAATGGTACGGTACCAATTTGGGTACTAAGATAATACTTGTTAAATTTCCTAAGTCCTCACGGCCCCAGTTGTACAAGTTATGAAGTTACTCACGTTCGATGTTTCTTCAACATCCACGAATTGATCACAAACGCATCTCGTTGTTAGCAAACTAAGCTAAGAAATACTTGGCCGATAAGCAAGTTTAAGTTGGTGTTTCCACTCGCCCAACTTCTTATTGGTACTCACTATCCTCATTGTATACAATATGTAGGTTTTGCAGGACGTGTAGATACTAGCGTTTGATGTTTTCCTCCTCAGTAAATATTGGAAAACAGATGCTTTTGTTGTTAGCAGTCCCAGCTAGACTTACTTGGGCCAAGCTGCTTCGACGCAAACAAGACAACTCCAATTTTGGTACTGAGGTTGCACAGATGATGTTTTAGTCCACTGAAGTCATCGCCAGGAGCATCCCACGTCAAGTATTCACAACACTTGATCTTATTGTTCATAGTTTTATTTTTTCCATCTATTCAAATGTAGAATATGCGTATTTTCAAGTTCAGCAATTGGTTATGCTATTGGATGTGTAGTTATTTTCCAGGATTCTCTAAGATAATTTTCATTCATTTGATCCAATAGTCATGCATTCTTACATAATACATAAATTCTAAATAATAATAATAAATAAACTGCAGTTTATCAAACAGACTGATTAAAATTATGCAGCTACACAGAAATGACTTGTCATTCATAAATACATTTCTTTTTTCTCTTCTAGGCTTTTTAGCGATGATAACTTGGATGAGGGTGATTATCAAGAAGCTAAGGGATCAGAAATCTCAGTGCCACCACAGGCATGTCCATCATATGCTGCAACTGTTGCTTTACCAGCCTCTGGTCCCAAAACAGCGACTCTTACTGGTTAGTAACCAGGCACGTTTCTCTATCAATTAGTTTGTCCGTGCCATAAAGAGTTTGGCTGATACCGAATAGAAAACGATTCACTGCTCTACAGTTCACTTTATTTTCTCCCATCAGAAATACACTGTACATGAGTACCTTTTCACTACCAGTGCTCCTTTTGGATACGATATTGAGCAGTAAGTTAAGTGGGTCGGTCACGTGGCCTAATAAGCCTTAAATAATGAAAATTCTGAATTTATTTTCTTATCCATCCATTTTCTGAGACGCTTATTCTCACAAGGGTCATGGGGAGTGCTGGAGCCTATCCCAGCTGTCAACGGGCAGGAGTCGGGGTAAACCCTGACTGGTTGCCAGCCAATCGCAGGGCACATCGATACAAACAGCCGCACTCACAATCACACCTAGAGTCTCCAATTAATGTTGCATGTTTTTGGGGGGATGTGGGAGGAAACCAGAGTGCCCGGAGAAAACCCACGCAGGCACAGGGAGAACATGCAAACTCCACACAGGCAGGTCCGGGTTTGTGAGGCCAACGGTTTACCAGCTGCCCCACTGTGCCATCTTATTTTATTATATGTATATAGTTTGTGTGCAAATAATTACAATCCTACGATTGGCTGGCAACCAGTTCAGGGTGTACCCCACCTCCTTCCCGAAGGTACCTGGGATGAGCTCCAGCACTCCTGCGACTCTTGTGCGTTTAGCCAGTGATTCCCAATCTTTATTGAGCCAAGGCACATACCAGTATCTTATATTTGAAAAACCTTACGGCACACCCACAAAAAGTCACAACAACTGGATACACAAGTTAATCATACACTTTCTGTAATCTAATAGAATAGCATTTATTTGTTCTGACTGTCTTTGTATGCCGCTACCATAGATTGATGAACAAAGATACATTATTTTTTGAAAATAAATAAAACATTGGCCAATTTCATTAAATTTGATGATTTTTCTGCGGCACACCATAATCACTTACACAACACAGTAATGTGCTATGGAACACTGGTTGGGAATCACTGTGTTAAGTGGCTTGGATAATGGATGGATGGATAATTAAGAGTACATTTACAAAGTATTCACTTGTATTGATTATTATCTTGTTGCAACTGTTGTTTTAAATCATTTAGGCAATCTGAAATGTCCCATATTATACCAAACCATTTTTTCCCAGTATTCGGGATATTATATTGGCTCAAAGGTGCCTCAGCAAACATAAAATATGAATTAAAATCGTTCACGCATTTCTGAGTTAGACATTTTTCTGCCAAGAGGCCTGAAGTCAGGCCACAACTGATGTGATCTGGATTTTTTGGGGGCGTGGGAGGGATAAACGCTCATATTTATTTGACAAAGTTGTCAGATGGATGCCCTTCCTGACGCAACCTTCTGCATTTTTTATGCTTGGGATCAGCCTACAGTTTGCACTGGCTTGTGCTCCCCATTGAGCTGCATTTAGCAAAAATGACTCTATGAGGGAAGCATTCAGCTGCACAATTAGGAGCACATCTACAATTATTTGATGATTGATTGTGCTTCAAATTAGCTTGTACATCTCAATAAATAAGTGACTGACAACTTTTCCCTGTCAGGGGTCACCACACCGAGAGGCAACCTATCCATTTTGGTGACTGGCAGTGGCTAGAAATTGGTGAACACACCTGGACTCAAACCCCTCTTGTCTTTTCAAGGCAGCAGCATATACCAGTACTCCTGACCACTCATTAATAAATATGTTGGAAGGAACTTTGCACATGAAATTAATATCAATTCAGGTACTTTTCAACAAATTTGAATATGATTTAAAAAAAAAAATAATTAATTGTAGTACAGATACATTCAAGATTCATGAAATATTTGGGGAAATGCTTTTCAGAGGGCAAATCCCTGCAGTGTCTTCACATTTGCATATGAAATTAATTATCGATACTTGGTATATCACAATGAATTAGAATACACTAGAAAAGTCCATTTATTTCAGTAGTGATTAATTATATAGATTGGAAAAACAAATATTGGACACATGGAAAAAAGCTTTTCAAAGACCAAATCCCTGCCAAACGTATTTTAAAAAAAAAAAAAAAAAGGTTACTGAAGTCTGTTTCCTTAATTTGTTCTCCAATCCAGGCTATTCTGAAGATGCTGGAGAAAAGAATGGGGATGTAATTCCAGAACACGAGTTTGCCGCTGGACCCGTGTGTCTGGATGATGAGAACGAGTTTCCTCCTGTGAGCATCCAGAAGTGCTAACTAAGCAAGCTCCTATAATAGTAAAATTGGTAACATTGTACTTTGTAAAACTGACAATAATGCACTTATTTAGTATATTTTCTACAACCAATAGTTTCAACAATACAAAAAATAAAAATAGAGTGGAAATTGTATAAAAAGATAAAATAAGACACAAGATCTAGGATTCCAATGTTGGATACTATATTATTCTTGTCACACAAGTGTAAAATGGAGTTTACATTTTCAACAGATAATCCTTTGAGTTTTTTATTTTTTTGCCACTTCAGGGCATTTTTTTAGGGAATTTTAGTCAAATTTTGGGTAATCCAAGATTAGTAGTTCTACTTGTTTTACTGTAAAATTTGCCGTTTATATTTTGGACGTGGGGGAGACAAAACTAACAAGTGTGTTCATGTGTTTTGGTAGATTAGTTGGTGCCGCAATGAGACCAGAGTTTCCCAGGGGAGGCGCATGTGAGGTGGTAGAGGGTCACGCACAAGATCCAGCAGGCGAGATGAGCAGGAACACAATTTTTATGGTGCCAACTTTATCTTCTCTATCAGTGAGGACTTAAATAGACACTTAAAATTATCATTGATGTGGGAAGTAAGGCACTAACAGTTTAGAACATTTACAACAGAGTAGTAGTTACAGAAACACTTGGATGATTGTCTTCCAGAAAAACACCATAACGCTATACATCCAACCGATTTAATCAAAGTGGCATCAAGCTTTTCCACATTTTCTCAAAATATCAACTGTGAGATTGGATGATGTTTCTTTTTTTTGACAATAGCAATTTAAAAGGAAATCAGGGACTTTATGCTTAACTATTTTAGGAATATTTGAGGTGCATGCTGGCACAACAATATAACCATAATTTGCAAATGTTTATTAATGGACAGATATTTTATTAAGGTGCATTATTGTAGCAAAATGTTTTTGCTTAATATCGTTAGTTCATATTCATGATAACTTAATTTAATGTTTTTATTTTACTCTGTTGACATACTGTGTTGGTGTCCTCAATACAGATCTGGAAATGTCTTGTACTGTGTTATTTGTGACTATTATCATTTATATAACAAAGCAAAGAATTTTGCTGATTGCACAAGACCAAAACAAATAAACAAGCTAAGTATTGTATAACTTGTGAATGGGGTTATTTATTTTTTACGTCACTTTTTTATACTATTTAAAGTGTTCTGAAAACAGCTAGACTTGTTTAAACGTAGATAAGCAAGGTCAGTCAAAAGTCCAATGTCAAAAGATTTATATCTTATGTAAAAGTGTTAACCTTTGTAATATTGTGTAAATGTGTTAAGATGTCAGCAAATGTATACAGTGGCTTGTGAAAGTATTTGACCCTCTTGAAGTTTTAAACATTTTGCCAAATTTCAGGCTTTAAACATAAAGATAGAAAATTTTAATTTCTTGTCAAGAATCAACAAGTAGGACACAATCGTTCAGTGGAATGACATTTATTGGATATTTTAAACTTTTTTAACAAATAAAAACCTGAAAAGTGGGGCGTGCAATATTATTCGACCCCCTTGCATTAATACTGTGTAACGCCACCTTTTGCTGCAATTACAGTTGCAAGTCACTTGGGGTATGTTTATCAGGTTTGCACATCGAGAGACTTTCTTGAAAGAAATTCTTGCCCATTCTTCCTGGCAAAACAGCTTGAGCTCAGTGAGATTGGATGGAGAGCGTTTGTGAACAGCAGTCTTCAGATCTGCCCACAGATTCTCAGTTGGATTCATGTCTGGACTTTTACTTGGCCATTCTAACACCTGGATATGTTTATTTGTGAACCATTCCATTGTAGAATTGGCTTTATGTTTTGGATCATTGTCCTGTTCAAAGATAAATCTCCGTCCCAGTCTCAGGTCTTTTGCAGACTCCAACAGGTTGTCTTCCAGAAAAGAGTATTTGACTCCATTTATCTTCCCATCAATCGTAACCATCTTCCCTGTCACTGCTGAAGAAAAGCAGGCCCAAACTATGAGGCTGCCACCAACATGTTTGACAGTGGGGATGGTGTATTCAGGTTGATGCGCTTTGTTGCTTTTACGCCCAACATATCGTTTTTTGCATTAATGCAGCCCTATGGGGGCACAAACCAGTGCAATCTGTAGGCCGGTCCCAAGCCCGGATAAACGCAGAGGGTTGCGTCAGGAAGGGCATCCGGCGTAAAAACTGTGCCAAACAAATATGAGCATTCATCTAAAGAATCCCATACCGGATGGGTCGTGGCCCGGGTTAACAACGCCCGCCCCCGGCACTGCTAACCTGCAGGGCGTCGGTGGAAATTCAGCTACTGTGGGTCGAAGACAAAGAAGAGGAGGAAACCGGATCCAGCGTCAGAAGAAAAAGCGAGAGAGTTGTGATTGGTGCAGATTGTAATGGACATATTGGTAAAGGAAACAGGGGCGATGAAGAAGTGATGGGTAATCCAGGAAAGGAACTTTGAAGGGCAGATGGTGGTGGACTTTGCAAAAAGGATGGAGATGGCTGTAGTGAACACTTATTTCCAGAAGAGGGAGGAACATATAGTGACCTACAAGAGCGGAGGTAGAACCACGCAGGTAGATTATATTTTGTGCAGACGATGTAATCTGAAGGAGGTTACTGACTGTAAAGTAGTGGTAGGGGAGAGTGTAGCTCGACAGCATAGGATGGTAGTATGTAGGATGATTCTGGTGGTGGGTAGGAAGATTAAGAAGACAAAGGTAGAGCAGAGAACCATGTGGTGGAAGCTGAGAAAGGAAGAATGTTGTGCGGCCTTCCGGAAAGAGGTGAGACAGGCTCTCGATGGACAACCGAAGCTCCCGGAAGACTGGACGACGACAGCCAAGGTGATCAGAGAGACAGGCAGGAGAGTACTTGGTGTGTCATCTGGTAGGAAAGGGGAGAAGGAGACTTGGTGGTGGAACCCCACAATACAGGGAGTCATACAAGGAAAGAGATTAGCGAAGAAGAAGTGGGATACTGAGAGGACTGAGGAGAGGCGTAAGGAGTACATCGAGATGCGACGTAGGGCAAAGGTAGAGGTGGCAAAGGCTAAACAAGAGGCATATGAAGACATGTACACCAGGTTGGACACGAAAGAAGGAGAAAAGGATCTCTACAGGTTGGCCAGACAGAGGGATAGAGATGGGAAGGATGTGCAGAAGGTTAGGGTGATTAAGGATAGAGATGGAAATGTGTTGACTGGTGCCGGTAGTGTGCTAAATAGATGGAAAGAATACTTTGAGAAGTTGATGAATGGAGAAAATGAGAGAGAAGGAAGAGTTGAAGAGGCAAGAGTGAAGGACCAGGAAGTGGAAATGATTACTAAGGGGGAAGTCAGAAAGGCACTACAGAGGATGAAAAATGGAAAGGCAGTTGGTCCTGATGACATACCGGTAGAGGTATGGAAGCAATTTGGAGAGATGGCTGTGGAGTTTTTGACCAACTTATTCAACAGAATACTAGCGGGCGAAAAGATGCCTGAAGAATGGAGGAAAAGTGTTCTAGTTCCCATTTTTAAGAACAAAGGGGATGTTCAGAGCTGTGGGAACTATAGAGGAATAAAGTTGATGAGCCACACAAGGAAGTTATAGGAAAGAGTAGTGGAGGCTAGACTCAGGACAGAAGTAAGTATCTGCGAGCAAGAGTATGGTTTCATGCCTAGAAAGAGTACCACAGATGCATTATTTGCCTTGAGGATGCTCGTGGAAAAGTACAGAGAAGGTCAGAAGGAGCTACATTGTGTCTTTGTGGATCTAGAGAAAGCCTATGACAGAGTACCAAGAGAGGAACTGTGGTACTGCATGCGTAAGTCTGGTGTGGCAGAGAAGTATGTTAAAATAGTACAGGACATGTATGATGGCAGCAGAACAATGGTGAGGTGTGCCTTAGGTGTGACAGAGGAATTTAAGGTGGAGGTGGGACTGCATCAGGGATCAGCTCTGAGCCCCTTCCTGTTTGCAGTGGTAATGGATAGGCTGACAGATGAGGTTAGACTGGAATCCCCTTGGACCATGATGTTCACAGATGATATTGTGATATGCAGTGAAAGCAGGGAGCATGCAGAGGAACAATTAGAAAGATGGAGACATGCACTGGAAAGGAGAGGAATGAAGATTAGCCGAAGTAAAACAGAATATATGTGCGTGAATGAGAAAAGTAGAGGGGGAAGAGTGAGGCTACAGGGAGAAGAGATAGCGAGGGTGGACGACTTCAAATACTTGGGGTCAACAATACAGAGCAATGGAGAGTGTGGTCAGGAAGTGAAGAAACGGGTCCAAGCAGGTTGGAACAGCTGGCGAAAGGTGTCTGGTGTGTTATGTGACAGAAGAGTGTCTGCTAGGATGAAGGGCAAAGTTTACAAAACAGTGGTGAGGCCGGCCATGATGTACGGATTAGAGACGGTGGCACTGAAGAAACAACAGGAAGCAGAACTGGAGGTGGGAGAAATGAAGATGTTGAGGTTCTTGCTCTGAGTGACCAGGTTGGATAGGATTATAAATGAGCTCATTCGAGGGACAGCCAAAGCTGGATGTTTTGGAGACAAGATTCGAGAGAGCAGACGTCGATGGTTTGGACATGTTCAGAGGCGAGAGAGTGAGTATATTGGTAGAAGGATGCTGAGGATGGAGCTCCCAGGCAAAAGAGCGAGAGGAAGACCAAAGAGAAGGTTTATGGATGTGGTGAGGGAAGACATGAGGGCAGTTGGGGTTAGAGAGGAAGATGCAGGAGATAAGCTAAGATGGCAAAAGATGACACGCTGTGGCGACCCCTAACGGGACAAGCCGAAAGGAAAAGAAGAATATCGTTTTGCATTGTGGCCAAAAAGTTTGATTTTCGTTTCATCTGACATTTTATGGATATCTTTGAGAAATGGCTTTCTTCTTGCCACTCTACCATAAAGGCCAGATTTGTGCAGTGTATGACTGATAGTTGTCCAACAGACAGACTCAGCAGTGGCGCAGCTGTAAACCCTTGGCCTAACAGTTCTACGGACCCAGGTTCAATCCCGGCCCCACCTGTGTGGAGTTTGCATGTTCTCTCCGTGCCTGTGTTGTTTTTCTCTGGGCACTCCCACATCCCAAAAATATGCATTCATTGGACACTCTAAATTGCCCCTAGGTGTGATTGTGAGTGCAACTGTTGTCTATCTCCATGTGACTGGTTGGCAACCAGTTAAACCTGTAAGGTGTACCCTGCCACCTGCCCGATGACTGCTCACCCTCGTGAGGATAAACAGCTCGGAAAATGGATGGATGGATTAGATATGACTGTTGAAGGTCAGGTCAGAATCTCTCGGAACACTAAGGTTTCGGACTTGGTCTTTGGTTTTTCAAGATAGTGAGTCCAGGTATTTATGAACAGCAATCCTTTTTTCTTTATTGCCAAAAACAATTATGTTTTATTCTGGTTGAGTTGAAGGAAATTTTGGCTCATCTAGTTATTTATCTGCTTTCGACAGTGGCACAACACCTCAACTGAACTATAGTCATCTGGAGACAATGCTAAATATAACTCTGTGTCATCTGCATCGCTATGATGGTCAAAATTAAGTTCTGTAAAATTTGACCGAAGGGTAACTTAAACAGGCTGAACAGGAGGGGTCCAAGAACAGACAATTGAGGGACCTCATTTTAAGAACCGTTCCATTTTGTCCTACCCACATTTCCAGCGTGTTTAGCATTATCAAAAGCTGCACTGAGCTCAAACAAGACCAAAATTGACTCCTTTCCCGAGTCAGTATTCAATATATAATTTAGCACTTTGACCACAGTAGATTGTGTATTGTGAGGAGTTCAGAAACTGGATTGAAATTTGCTTTGAGATGACAGGTCTAAGATAGATGCGACCTTGAGTGTGCGTTGGACTCTTGATGTGTTGAGGGAGGTCAAATGTGTCTAGTATGGCAAAGAGTTCCTTGGATTATATTTCCATGTTGTTGGTGGAGTTGGCTTCCGTTTTCCGAACTGGTGACAACAAATTGAAGAGGCTCTGTCCTGCACGACCGTTCAATAACTAAATCCTGCTGAATTTGGACTGAATGTTGTGAGTACTCGACGTGGGATGCCCCTGGTGACGAATTCAGTGGACTAAAATCATCATCTGTATAATCTTAGTACCCAAATTGGAGCCGTATGCGTTTGTGTTGAAGTTGCGCAGCCTAGCCTAGCCTAGCTCGAGAGCATCGAGCAACGTATGTAATCAAATATCCGCGGAGGAGGTAAACATCCAATAGTGAGTACTTACGCGACCTGCAAAACCTACATTTCATTACTTAGTATTTAATTACTTCTACCAATTTAAATGTGTCTATAGGCCCAGACCACCTTAGCTTAGCTGCCTAACAACAAGTAGTGTTTGCGATCAAACAGTGCTGTTGAAGAAGCATCGAACGTGTTTTAACCTTATAACGTGTACGACCTAATACAATGGGTATAAGGGATGTGAGGACTTACAGGAAATTTAACAAGTCTTATGTTGGTACCTAAATACAAGCCGTATCGTTCATGGAGAAGCTGCTCGGCCCAAGTTTAGCTTAGCGCGCTAACAACCTTACCTAATCCCTTACATCCACCTATCCTTTAAATCGTCATATCCATTATATTTTCACACAGGTTGTATGTGACTTGTGTACCTTATGTGCTGACTGTGTTTATTTGATAGCGTTTATCTGACTTAAACTTTAACATAGATTAAGTAGTATGTAAATTGTGCATTTTATGTGGTGACTTTGTATATGTGATTGCTTTTATCTGACTTTAACTTTACCATAGACTAGGTAGTGTGTAAATTGTGCATCTTATTTGCTGACTTTGTATATTTGATTGCTTGCTTTTGTCTATCTGCAGCCCGAAGGGGTGCACAATTCCTGTGCATCTTGTAGGCCGGTCCCATGCGCGGATAAATGCAGAGGGTTGCAGCAGTAAGGGCATCTGGCGTAAAACTGTGCCAAACATATATGAGCGTTCATCAAATGACTTCCATAACTGATAGGTCGTGGCCCGGACTAACTACGCCCGCCCCCGGCACTATTAATTTGCAAGGCGTAGTTAGGTAGTAATGTAGGTCAAAGACAAAAAAGAGGAGGAAGCAACTTAGCAGAAGAAGAAGCATGCACAGTCCCTACAACTGTGTGTAGGGACTTTGAATGTTGGGACTATGACAAGAAAAGCTCAGGAGTTAGTTGACATGAAGATTAGGAGAAAGGTTGATGTATTGTGCATCCAAGAGAGCAAGTGAAAAGGGAGTAAGGCTAGATGTTTAGGTGCAGGGTTTAAATTATTTTGCCATGGAGTAAATGGGAAGAGAAATGGAGTAGGGGTTATTTTAAAAGAAGACCTGGCTAAGAATGTCTTGGGGGTGAAGAGAGTATCAGATCGAGTGATGAGGCTGAAATTTAAAATTGAGGGTATTGTGTAAAATGTGATTAGCGGAGATGCCCCACAGGTTGTATGTGACCTCGAGTTGAAAGACAAATTCTGGAAGGAACAAGACGAAGTAGACCTGAGCATCCGAGAGAGAGCGAGAGTTGCGATTGGTGCAGATTTCAATGGACATGTTGGTGAAGGAAACGGGCGATGAAGAAGTGATGGGTAAGTACGGTATTCAGCAAAGGAACTTTGAGGGGCAAATGGTGGTGGACTTCGTAAAAAGAATGGAACTGGCAGTGGTGTACACTTATTTCCAGAAGAGAGTGGAACATAGAGTTGGTGGTGGAACCCCAAAATACAGGAAGTCACCCAAGGAAAGAGATTAGTGGAGAAGAAGTGGGACATGGAGAGGACTGAGGAGAGGCGAAAGGAATATATTGAGATCGGGCAAAAATAGGTGTCGAAGGCTAAACAAGAGGCTACGAAAGAAGGAGAAAAGGTCTCTTCAGTAAATCTCTACAGGTTGGCCAGACAGAGAAATTGAGATGGGAAGGATGTGCAGCAAGTAAAGGTGATTAAGGATAGCGATGGAAATATGTTGACTGGTGCCAGTACTGTGCTAAGTAAATGGGAAGAGTACTTTGAGAAGTTAATGAATGAAGCGAATGGGAGAGAAGTTAGAGTCGAAGAGGCAAGTGTGAATGACCAGGAAGTGGCAATGATTAGTAAGGGGGAAGTTAGAAAGGCACAGAGCAGAATGAAAAATGGAAAAACAGTTGGTCCTTATGACTACCAGTGGAGGTATGGAAGCAATTTGGAGAGGTGGCTGTGAAGTTTTTGACCAATTTATTCAATAGAATACTACCAGTAAAGAAGATGCCAGAAGAATGGCGGAAAAGTGTCTTCGTCCCCAATTTTAAGAACAAAGGCGATGTTCAGAGCTGTGGAAACTATAGAGGAATAAAGATGATGAACCACACAATGAAGTAATGGGAAATAGTAGTGGAGCCTAGACTCAGGACAGAAGTATCTGTGAGCAACAGTATGGTTTCATGCCTACAGAGAGTACCACAGGTGCATTATTTGCCAATGAGGATGCTCGTGGAAAAGTACAGACAAGGTCAGATGGAGCTACATTGTGCCTTTGTAGACTTAGAGAAAGCCTATGACAGAGTATCGAGAGAGGAACTGTGGTACTGCATGCGCAAGTCTGGTGTGGTAGAGAAATATGTTAGAATAGTACAGGGCATGTATGAGGGTAGCAGAAGAGCAGTGAGGTGTGCCGTTGGTGTGTCAGAAGAATTTAAGGTGGAGATGGGACTGCATCAGGGATCAGCGCTGAGCCCCTTCCTATTTGTGGTAGTAATGGATAGGCTGACCGATGAAGTTAGACTGGATTCCCCTTGGACCAAGATGTTCGCAGATGAAATTGTGATCTGCAGTGAAAGCAGGGAGCAGGCGGAGGAACAATTAGAAAGATAGAGGCATCCACTGGAAAGGAGAGGAATGAAGATTAGCCGAAGTGAAACAGAATATATGTGCATGCATGGGACGGGCAGAGGAGGAGGAGGAGGCGTGAAGCTCCAGAGAGAAGAGATAGCGAGTGTGGATGACTTCAAATACTTGGGGTCAACAATAGAGAGCAAAGGAGAGTGTGGTAAAGAAGTGAAGAAATGGGTCCAAGTGGGGTGGAACAGTTGGCAGAAGGTGTCTGGTGTTCTATGTGACAGAAGAGCCTTCACGAGGATGAAGGGCAAAGTTTATAAAACAGTGGTGAGGCCAGCCATAGTATACGAATTTGAGACGGTGGCACTGAAGAAACAACAGGAAGCAGAATTGCAGGTAGCAGAATTGAAGACGCTGAGGTTCTCGCTGGGAGTGAACAGGTTGGATAGGATTAGAAACAAGCTCATTAGGGACAGTCAAAGTTGAATGTTTTGGAGACAAGGTAAGAGAGAGCAGACTTGGATGGATGGTTTGGACATCTTCAGAGACGAGAGAGTGAGTATGTTGGTAGAAGGGTGCTGAGGATAGAGCTAGCCAGCCAAAAGAGCGAGAGGGAGACCAAAGAAAAGGTTGATGGATGTTGTGAGGGAGGACATGTGGACAGTGGGCGTTAGAGAAGAAGATGCACGAGATAGGCTTAGATTGAAAAAGATGACACACTGTGGCGACCCCCAACGGGACAAGCCGAAAGGAAAAGAAGAAGAAGATTTACATGTTGTTGTCAACATGAATGATAAAGTCTCCTGTTATGACAAAATAGTTGTCATCAGTACAGATAATTGACACCAGTTCTGAAAAATCTTCCATAAATTTTCCATTATGTCTTGGAGGTCTATAAATGATAACAACAATCTTTGGGTCACCTTTAACTAAAAAACAGATCTTCAAAGGATCCTAAATCACCCAGTATAATTTCTTTACACTGAACAGCAATACCACCTTATTTCTGTATTTGACACTTGTTCATAAAATTTGAATTTGCTCATTCAAAATGCTACTACAGCTACTTTCGTTTAATGTTTTATTTTGCAAATCCATATTATAAATTGTAATGGTGTCATTTATCAACATTGATTTACTACAGTAACCTTAGATCAAAAAGAGCTCATCTATAAGAGATAACTGGAGACAATGGTTTGAAAGTTTCACATTTTATCCTCACTCAAGTTTAAAGTTCTCATGTTTGATCTCTTTGTTGTCAAATGCCTTTAAATCATGTAAAGCACATTGAGTTACCCGGTGTATGAAATGCGCCATACAAATAAATTTGCTTTGCTTTGCTTTACTTTTTTATGCCATATCTGTTTGACGAACTTTCTGTCCCTGGTAATTACAGGGATGAAAAATGCCTGATCTCCATAAGGGTCTGACTTATTCTTGAAAGATTCTTTCTTGGTGGAGAAGGGGCCTTTCGCATCTCAATGGGCAGTGGTTTCAGGCGAGGGGGGATGGAAGGACGACCTTGGCGTTGTGTGACCTGGAGTCCAACATTGACAATAGTCTTCACCCTATCCGTAGATCTAATATTGCATTTAGGGTACTTTTTCGTTGGGCTTACCTCCAATGGGGCAGGGATAGGTGAGGAAAATTTAAATTGCTGGCTTATCTCATTTGTCATCTGCTCCTCCGATTGTGAGGATGACCCTAATGAGTTGGTCTGCCCCTTGTCTCACCTTATCTCTTGTCCTCTGTTTGGGAACAACTTCATCATTTTGTTTTGCAGTTGTGTACAAATGACTACCATTTTCGTTTTGGGTCGTTGAAAGACATACACGACACGACAGCTGTATCACCAACTATTATAATTTGGGGTCCCAATTTTTTCTTGTATGATTCAGTTTCATACCTTTCAGTGATGGTGGGGGATGATAATTCTTGACCTGGGTCTTGTAAAAGTGGCTCAAATGTATTTGTAAGTCTAATGTCAATGTTTTGCATGCATGCTCACTGGGGGTTGAGGTGGCCTACAGCACACGCCAGCCAGATTCCTCGGTAATCCACTGCTGTTGTGACCTCCTGTCTCGATGTCCCGCATCTTTGGTCTTTGCTCCCAATGAATTTCAAGGAGAATTGTTGGATAATTTGTTATTAATTTCTACAGTACACATGTCCACGTTGTTGAGCTAAGTGGCTATTTTTTGGCACACCTCTGCTCACCATTTTCAAACAACGGTTTCATTTCCCCACTATCCATTCACATCCACATACACTTCAAGACAATGAAGCTTTGTTTCGAGAATTGACACCATCTGCAGTAGTCCATTATCAACCTCAATTGAAAAGAGATGCATCTTGACAGCTAATCTTCTGCTAACACGAGGCCTGTGTTAATTTGCATATAGCACTCACGTAATGGTGAGAGGGTATTGGAAAAAATTTGCAATATGGCAACAACCTTAAATAATTAGCTCATCCAGCCGTGAAGGAGTCCCGTTCAGTAATTCCAAAATGCGTTAAGTTGAATGAGCACAGGAAACCGTCCCAAAAAGTGCTCAAAGATGCACAAACATTCCTATGTAGGTGGATAAGTGTTATATTTGGCAATCGATTTTAGTTTCAGATCAAGAGAACCTGGGTTAAGGACCGGTGAGCTCACCAAAACTTTCCATGTTCCGCCGCCTGTCACACAATCCCAAAAAAACGTGATGAAGTTGAACTAGCACAAGAAACAGCCCAAAAAGTCCACAAGGATACACATTCAGGTCAGAAGATGAATGCAATATATATTATATCGATCTAGCGTAGGCAGGTACGTAGCCGGATGTTTAAGGACCCCCACCCTTCCCCATTCTCGAAAACAACGCTACTCCCATCTCAAACATTCAAAATTAAAAAAAAGACTCAAAATATGAAAAGGAGGATAAGAATAAAAGGTAAAGATGTAATTAGAGGAGAAAAACTGAGTTATCTTCACGACTCATGCAGTCGTGCGACTGGAATGACGTCTGACATTGAAAAAAAATTGGAAAAGTGTCACTAATTTCAACCCTTTTTCCACCATGAATGTGACCTAAATCCTGTACAACTCAATTGAAATATAAACTGTGATAATGTGGTTGCCCAAGTGTGTGCCCACAAACTGAAATGTGGCTGTTCAAATTAACCAATGACATTCAAATTCTGTTATGTAAGTCTTGAATTAACACCAAATACATTTAATTGGTTTTAATGGTCTTTTCCTTTCATTTTGTTGTTTACTGTAAAAGGTCAGACGTTTTAGCGCTATCACCGAACACAAAGGAAACTGAACTGTGTGCATTGGAAATGTCAGTGTGTGTGTGTGTGTGTGTGTGGTGTGTGTGTGTGTGTGTGTGTGTGTATCTACAAAGAATTTATTTTAATTTGGTATGCATTAAAACAGGTGCCTTTGTGAAAGGGTAAACAACATGCACAACATAAAGTTATGATCTCCGATACACTTGCCTTGCGGGGTGTTCCAGATGATTATGACCAATCCATGCTCCATCTGCTGCGACCAATTGTGTCACCTGGAAATGGATGTGTCATTTGTAATTTGTAGAAATACACAATTACAACAAAATATTTTGTTAGTAATAATGTGGATTTTCCTCATCACACACACAACCGTCCATGCATCCATTTTCTGAGCCACTTATCCTCACAAGTTTTACAGGAGAGCCTATCTCAGCTATCGTCGGGGAGGAGTCGGGGTACACCCTGGACTGGTTGCCAGCCAATCGCAGAGCACATGGAGACAGACTCACAATCACACCTAGTGGCAGTTTAGAGTCACCAATTCATGCATGTTTTGGGGATGTGGGAGGAGACCGGAGTATCCAGAAAAAACCCACGCCGGAATGGCGAGAACATGAAAACTCCACACAGGCGGGGCCGGGAATTGAACCCCGGTCCTCAAAACTGTGAGGCCAACACTATACAGCTCCCTCACCGTGCCACTCACATACCAGTCACTTTTTTAAATTATTAATGATTAGTCTTGTTAATGAAGAGGCCCCGTAGCTCAGTGGTTCGAGCACTGGTTTGGTAAACCAGGGGTTGTGGGTTCGTATCCCACTGGGGCCTCCACTCCCTGAGAAGGGTTGCGTCAGGAAGGGCATCCGGCGTAAAAATTGTGCCAAACATATATGTACGTTCATCTGAGATGGCATACTGTGGCGACCCCGAAAGGGACAAGCCGAAAGTAACCTCCAGTCAGCGATTGTTCAAGCTATCAACTAGCACGTACTTGCTCATTCAGGAGGGTGTGGTTCTTTGCTATTGCTGGTAGAATCAGATGCTGTCCAATAATCAGGATACTCCGGTCTCCTCCCACATCACTTGCTGATTCTCATTCTCATCATTGTCTGAATCATCAGCAGGATCATGTGAAATGGAGGGTTAGGGTTACAGGGTTACCTTTGTGAAGAACGCAGCGCAGTGGAACTCGAAGCTCTTGTTAGTGGTGGTGCACTTCTTTCCCATCATGTACTGTTTTTTTTTTTTTTGGGGGGGGGGGTCGTCTAATCTTCGTCAATGATCATGATTTCCTCCCAAAATTCTCAATTGTGAATTGTCTTTGTTTTTCCATATTTTTCACTTTCCATAATTTAATTTTTAAATGCTCCTCCCATTCTTTTTCCTCATATCTTTTTCTGCATGTCCTTCCTGGACTAATCAAACGCACTTCTCCCATATAGTGTCATTTTTTTGTGCATTAAAGGTCCAAATCCTTTGGTAAGGAGTTATGTCAACACCTTCTGTTGTATATGGCACAAAATAGAAAAAAAAGATGGAGGTGCACATGGTTACAGCGGCTTATGGCTCTCCCTTTCAGTGTTTGCACTTGTGGTTTTTCTTTGTTTTTCTGGTAACATTGCTCATGTACACTTCGGCACTATACTTCTACAGCCTCTAGGAACTTTTAGCCTTAGCATGCTGACACAAAATAAGTTTAATGCAACTTTCATTACAAACAACATTCCAGACAAGATCGCTCCATCCTTCCATCCATCCATCCATTCTCCGGTTCTTCAGGTCACAGGGGAAGTAGCTTCAGCAGGGATACCCAGACTTCGTGTTCCCCGCCACTTCCTCCAGCTCTTCCGGAAGGATCCCAAGGCATTCCCAGACCAGCCGAGAGACATAGTCTCTCCAGCGTGTCCTTGGTCGTACCCAGGGTCTCTTTCCGATGGGACATGCCCGGAACACCTCACCAGGGAGGCATCTGGGAGGCACTCGGATCAGATGCCCCAGCCACATCATCTGGCTCCTCTCAAAACGGAAGAGCAGCGGCTTAACACTGAGACCCTCCCGGATGACCGAGCTTCTCACCCTGTCTATGGGAGAGCCCGGACACCCTGCGAAGGAAACTCATTTCAACCACTTTTATATGGGATCTTGTTCTTTCGGTCACAACCGACACTTTGTGCCCATAGATGAGGGTAGGAACAAAAGAAGAAAATAAGTATTTGAACACCTTGCTATATTGCAAGTTCTCCCACTTAGAAATCATGGAGGGGTCTGAAATTTTCATCGTAGGTACGTGTCCACCGTGAGAGAGACCATCTAAAAAGAAAAATCCAGAAATCACAATGTATGATTTTTTTTTTAACAATTTATTTGTGTGACACAGCTGCAAATACTTATAGTATTTGAACACCTGAGAAAACCAATGTTAATATTTGGTACAGGAGCCTTTGTTTGCAATTACAGAGGTCAAACGTTTACTGTAGTTGTTCACCAGGTTTGCACACACTGGAGAGGGGATTTTGGCTGCATTCCTCCACACAGATGATCTCCAGATCAGACAGGTTTCTGGACTGTCGCTGAGAAACACGGAGTTTCAGCTCCCTCCAAAGATTTTCTATTGGGTTTAGGTCTGGAGACTGGCTAAGCCACGCCAGAACCTTGATATGCTTTTTGTGGAGCCACTCCTTGGTTTTCCTGGCTGTGCGCTTCGGGTCATTGTCATCTTGAAAGACCCAGCCATGACCCAACTTCAATGCTCTGACTAAGGGGAAAAAGGTTGTTCCCCAAAATCTCACAATACCTGGGCGCGGTCATCCCCTCCTTAATACAGTGCAGTCATCCTGTCTCATGTGTAGAAAAATACCCCCAAAGCATGATGCTACCACCCCCATGCTTCACAGTAGGGATGGTGTTCTTGGAACTCATCATCCGTCTTCCTCCAAACACGGTTAGTGGAATTATGACCAAAAAGTTCAATTTTGGTCTCATCTGACCACAAAACCTTCTCCCATGACTCCTCTGTATCATCCAAATGGTCATTGGCAAACTTAAGAAGGGTCTTGACATGTGCTGGTATAAGCAGGGGAACCTTCCGTGCCATGCATGATTTCAAACCGTGACAGTCACCTTGGAACTGGCGGTCCCAGCTCTTTTCAGGTCATTGACCAATCCTGTTGTGTAGCCCCGGGCTGATTCTTCACCTTTCTAAGGATCACTGAAATCCCACAAGGTGATATCTTTCATGGGGCTACACTCCGATTGAGATTGACCTTCATGTTTAGCTTCTTCCATTTTCTAATGATTGCTCCAACAATGGACCTTTTTTCACAAAGATGCTTGGCAATTTCTCCGTAGTACTTTCCAGCCATGTGGAGTTGTACAATTTTGTCTCTGGTGTCTTTGGTCAACTCTTTGGTCTTGGCCATGTTACAAGTTTGAGTCTTACTGATTGTATGGGTGAACAGGGGTCTTTATGCAGCTAACGACCTCACACAGGTGCATCTGACACATAAAAAATAAATTGTTTAAAAAAATCATACATTGTGATTCCTGGATTTAACTTTTTAGATTATCTCTCTCACAGTGGACATGCACCTACGATGAAAATTTCAGACACCTCCATGATTTCTAAGTGGGAGAACATGCAATATAGCAGGGTCTTCAAATACTTATTTTCTTCACTGTACGTGTAGTTACCATCATGCGCTCTCTCTCCTGCTGAACATCATTAATGAACAGCGGCGAGCCCACCCCAAAGCCATTCACATCATAGCTGGGGACTTTATCGAAACTAATCTAAAGGCTGTCGTCCCGAAGTTTGACCAGCATGTTAAATAGCCAACAAGAGGTGGAAGCGCTTTAGACAATGGATGTTCAATGCGTCAATCACAACAGACTGAAGCCAGTTGTGGTTGATCAACTGGCTGTGTTACAAAAAAAAGAAGTGTGCACAATACATCGATCGCATTGCGTTGATTGACTGACAGTCAGTTTGACCAATCCTGGTCTTTTCTGACATGTCAATGTGCAAGTGCACAGAAAGCCATAATCTAGCAATCTGGTAAATTGGCCCATTTCTGTCTTTTGCATTTTTCACAGCCGTTGCGGTGACAACAGTGGCCGGGCTGATCTCGAAGGGAGACTAAGCAGTCTACAGAGAGAAGGTCCAGAAGCTCACAACCTGGTGTTCAAACAACAATCTGGCATTGAACACTAAAAAGACAAAAGAGATCACTATGGACTTCAGGAGAAACAGAACTGAACTGCCTCCACTCTTCATCCACAGTGAGTGTGTGGAGAGTCAACACATTCAGGTTCCTGGGATTCCTGATCTCTAAAGACATCTCCTGGATGAACAACATCTCAGGAGTCATGAAGAATGTTCAACACCGCCCCCACTTCCTGAGAGTCTTCAAAAAGAAACAGCCTGGACACAAAGTTGTGGCTGGCATTTTGCCGCTTATCCATTGAGGGAGTCTCTGTCTGCATTTGGTCAACTGTCTTGTGTCAACCGTCGAGACCTCGAAGTTCTTGGGAATTACAGTCTCAGAGGACCTGAAGTGGGAGACGAACATCAACTTCATCCTCAAAAAAGCCCAGAAAAGGATGTACTTCTTGTGGCTTCTGAGGAAGCACAGCCTGTCACAAGAGCTGCTGAGACAGTTCTACACAACAGTCATCCAATCAGTATTATATACCTCCATCAGTCTGGTTTGGGGCCGCCACATAAAAGTACAAACTGCGACGGACAATCAAAACTGCCGAACAGATTGTCAGCACCACTCTACCCACTATTGAGGACTTGCACACAACGCAAACTAGGTCCAGAACAGGCAATAAAATCATTAAATTCTTGATCAGCGAACCTACTATTTTCTGCCTTCTGCCATGGTCCACCTTTGAACTGCTCCCTTTGCACAATTGTCATTGCACTGGTCTATAATGGGAACCGCAAATGGGTAATGGGATATAATACAAGTTTAACACAATGTGGGACGTTGACACACTTATCTTTTACCTGTTCTATATGAAGAAGATTTTACATTTTGCACGACTCTTTATCAGGAATTGTTCCTATAAGCAGAAATGTCTCCTGTTCTTTTTGTTGCTTTGTTGTTCTTTGTTCTGAATGTCGTACCAGGCAGCAGCACCGACATTTTACACACTTGGCCAGTAAAGCTGATTCCGATTTCGGTTATGATTTTGAGATTTTAACTGAGGCAAACAGAGCAAAACAACAAAGGATATTCAAACTCAACTGTTTGAGCTCCTGCCATCTGGAAGGTGGTATAGATGCACAAAAGGACCAACAGATTGAGAAATATTTTCCAAGAGCCATCACCACCCTGAATACTCATTTTTCGTCAAGCGTGCTATTAATCAATATATGAGGGCATACTGATTTCAATATTCCATTTTACATCACTATTTTTATTTATTTTTACCTTGAAAATTTTTAGGCAAATACAGAAGATGCTCACCTATCTCACACAATGTATAGGGGCAATACATGACATTCTATTCTATTCTGTTCTATTGTAAACGAGATGTTAAAACATGAAAAGCTACATTTTTGGGATAATATTTTTTTTAAGGACGTACATCTGCATCTTTATATTGAATAAGAATTTTAGAGCTTCAACACGTCCCAAGTTTGGGAAATGAATACACTAATTGTGGAAGCTTTCTTGATTTAATTCTTTCTCATTCTTCTTTGATGTATAGCTTCAGCTGTTCAACATTCCGGGGTCTCCATTGTCGTATTTTACTCATTTTGTGCCACACATTTTCAATGGGAGAGAGGCCTAGACTGCAGGCAGGCCACTCTAGTACCCACTCTTTTACTATGAAGCCACGCTGTTGCAACATGGGTTTGACGTGGTCTTGCTTAATTAGCCAGGCCTTCTTTGAAACAAACATCACTTGGATGGCAGCACATTTCTCCAAAACCTGTATGGACCTTAATGTTACAGATGTGTAAGTTACCCATCCCATTCGCAGTAACCCGGGCCCATTCCATCACGGATGCTGGCTTTTGAACTTTGCACCCAATGCAGTCCAAATGGTTCTTTTTCTCTTCGGCCCAGAGAACACGACATCCACAATTTCCAAAAACAATTTGAAATATGGACTCTTCGGACCACAAAACACTTTTCCACTTTGGGTGATAAACATCTTTTGCTCTGTAGAGGAGTTTTGAGTTTAACTTACTTTCGGCCTTCCCTCTTACATGCATTGATTTCTCCAGATTCTCAGAACCTTTTGATGATATTATGGTCCATATACAGTATGACGAAATCCCTTAATTTCTTGCAATTTTACGTTGAGAGATGTTATCCTTAAACTGTGACTATTTACTCATGCACTAAAGAGGTGAACTTTCCCCCATCTTTGCTTGGAATGACTGAGCAATTCAGGGAAGCTCTTTTTATGCGCAATCATGGCACCCACTTGTTCCCAGTTAGCCCGCTCACCTGTGGGGTATTCCAAACAGCAATCCTCAACTTTCTCAGCCGTTTTTGCAACCCGTCACAGATTTTTGGAACATGTTGCAAACATAATTTTAAATTACATTAAGATTATCAGTTTAAGATTATCAGTTTAAATATTCTATATCTTGTCTTTGTAGTGTATTTAATTAAATATAGGGTGAAGATGATTTCCAAATCATGTTTAAGAATCATCGTTGTCATGATCCTTCAATATCATCAATCATTGCCGAGATGCCCCTTCAAGAGGTTCCAGACCTCAGCAGCTTCAAACCTCTGTATGTTGTTCAGCAGTGGACTTTTAGGATCTGCCCATTTAAAAACAGAAACCTTCATTAACAAGCCTTTGTCTAAAAATTTGGAGAAAATTGTTCTTTTAATCTGCAAGTGTAGCATCGCTGATTGTGTGTAATGGTTCACTTGCTTGACTACCCTGGAGGCAGTCTGGGTTCAAATCCCATTGAGAGATGCATGGAATGTGAGTCTAAAAGGTTGTTTGTCTCCATATATGTATGCCTGCACTGTGATTGGTGCATAGTCCAGAGTGGTGTCCCCCTTCCACCTGAAATAGGCTCCACAGAGGGCGCCATGGTGGAACAGCTGGTAAACTGTTGGCCTCACAGTTCTAAGGTCCCGGGTTCAATCCCGGACCTGCCTGTGTGGAGTTTGCATGTTCTCCCCTTGCCTGCGTTGGTTTCCTCCAGGCACTTCGGTTTCCTCCCACATGCCAAAAACATGCAACATTAATTGGACACTCTAAATTGCCCCTCGGCGTGATTGTGAGTGTGGCTGTTTGTCCCAATGTGCCCTGCGATTGGTTGCCAACCAGTTCAGGGTGTACCTCCTCCCCGTTGACAGCTGGGATAGGCTCCAGCACTCCCCGCGACCCTCGTGAGGATAAGCGGTGAAGAAAATGGATGGATGGATATCGTATAATCAGCCACTAGGTGAAAGTATCACATTGCAAACGTCCTTCCATCATGTGCTGCTCTGCAGTACCGCTTCTGTATCCTCTCTCTCTCCCCCCTCCCGTCACTATTTGCAGGACTTTTTTCCAATTCATGTTGTCGCCACTGGTGTATAAATCATACCTGTTCCTCACCAGCGTATTGCAGTTACTACCAGCGGTACCACTGCCCATTAATGTACATAAGCAATTCTATTCCTTCTCCTCTTGTTAACCCTCGTGTCTTTGTTCCCAGCATTCCCCTGTGTTCATGATCCGCATCATTCTTGCCACCAAGCTAGCCACTTGTCCTCTTCGCTGCCTGCCACCTGTCCACACCACCGCCTGGCAAACATTTCGAAACACCTCCATAACTGTTCTTAAAGGAACTTTTCAGCATATTACATCTGCTACCACCTTCTCTTGGATCCAGCTCCTCACCATACATGATAGAATACCTGAGCCATCATGGACCTCGCAACCCCAGAGGCAACGATGATTGCACTCAACCTCAAAGGCACCTGTATAGGACAGCAAAAACAGACTTTCCAAGAACTCGTGGAATCCTTACACTCCCTCACACAACAAGTATCCCTCTTTTCTGGCAAGATGCAATCCGAATTTACTACTAAGTATTCATTAGGAGCCCGCTGCTTCCGAGCCACCCCACTTCGCATACAAAGAACCTCACGTCCCATCGCCCGAGCCCTATTCCGGGGATTTATGTGCATGTAGCCAGTTTATTCTCATATGCTCACTCGTTTTCATCATACAGCCCTAGTTATCGATCCTAGATAGTGTTATACACATGACATGAAGATGATATCTTACAGTTTAGAAACCTCTGCCCAGGTTCCCATGGGAACACACCAAGTAATCCTCCCCTGACCACCTCCATAACTGCTCTTAAATAAACTGTTCATCATATTACATCTGCCTCCACCTGCTCTTGAGTCCAGCTCCTCACTATACGTGACACCTTGTCCATTCCACATGTATAAGGCGCGTGTTTTTCTAAGGTGAATTTTACATTATTTTTGTTATTACTAAGTTCTTATTCTTGTATCACTGTTTAAAATGTTGTTATGCTACTTAAAATATTGTCTGAACTGAACAGGTTTTATGACGGCAACAGTTTGACCTGGACTAAAGTGATTCACTGTACATTATTTCCTGTGGGAAATTTTGGTTTGAAATTAGAACAACAAAGTCACAGAAAGTATTCAGATTTCCATTGTGTCATTTTTACAAGATGGAAAACAAGATATAGTAGTAACTACTGTATCAATCTTGCTTATGACATTTCATCCACAATTAAGTCCAATAGTTCGCTACTTTTATGACTTGCATGCTCTTTTCTTAACTATATAGATTACAGTTAAGGGCCGATGGTCCCCCAATGGAAAGCATTTCAGTTATCAGCATGTTCTTGTTATTGCATTATGCAACATAGGAGTTCAGTCGAACATCGTGACAAACTAACCTAACACATCAAGGAGAGACATGAAGGCAAAAAAAACCCACTAATGATAAAGCAAATACCTAAATCACTAACAAAGGAAAGCCATAACATAAAGGGACCTGATGCCATCAATGGCGTATTATCTTACTAAAACTAATATATTACTAAAAACTGCACTGCATTTCACATAAACAGCTCAGTTATGACATAACAAAGCACATGAATTATAGGAGATTAAACTCAATGAACTTTGATTATGCAATAGGAGTTACTTTACACTCCTCTGACACAGCAATATACTGCACATGAATGCAGTGATATGCAGTGGTTCATGGCTAGTGCAGCTCAAATATAACATTTAGATATACAAATTTATGAAAAAGAGCTGTATTTGCTAATAAATTACCAGCCATACATTGACAAATGTTTTTTTTATTAAGTAGTTTTCTTTTTATGCACATATTTGGCCATAAATAACATTATTTCTGATGAGTTAGAGCGTATTAGCATTGCAATTTTTCAGTTTTAAGGCTACTTATTCAATTACTCAGTTGTGCAAACTGAATTTTAGGCATATAGCAAACTATTAGATATTGTATTTATTTGAAATGATTTTATTATTCTGCGATTGGCTGGGAACCAGTTCAGTGTGTACCCTGCCTCCTGTCCGTTCGAGGCTGGGATAGGCTCCAGCACTCCCATGACTCTTGTGAGGATAAGCGGCTAAAAAAATGGATGGACTGATTTTATTATAATGCAACTTAATGTAGTCCATTTTCTATACAATGTAACACAATATTCTTTAGATGATAGAAAAACAAAAATAAAAGACATCTTAAAATCTAATTGCAAGAAAAGTTGTTTAAAAGTGGAATTGCTCTAAAATACTCAAGTCATGTACATTAAAAAAGAAGAGTTATTAATCTGGACTTAAAACATTGACACTGACTGACTTCCCTTCTGTTGTCAACTTATTCCATTTGTGTGCGTCACAACTGCAAAATGCCACTTCATTGTTTGCTTTGGATTATGTGCTCCACTATTTGACCAGAGTCTGTAGATCTCAGAGCCCTGTTAGGTTTTTAGTCAATCAATGTTCTTTTCACATATTCAAGGTCTTAACCATATGGTGCTTTATAAACCAATCGCAAAATTTTCATTTTTTTAAGATGAATGGAAAGGAATGTAGGGACTTTACAGTTGGAATACTGTATGTCCAGGCCTCTTTTTTTCTGGTCAGAACCTGAGCTTCGGCATTTTGAAAGAGCTGCAGCTGTTTGATGTTCTTTTTGGGGATGACAGTCAGAAGACCATCACAGTAGTCAAGTCTGCTTGGATTAAATAAATAAATAAAGGCACAGATAGGGGTCTCCCAGTCTGCTTGACAAATGCAAACTTTCACTCTGGAGGTGTTTTTCAGTTGGTCGAAGGCTGTTTTTGTAATTTCATATGACTGTTGAATGTCAGGTTGGAATCACTACAACAACATTTTGAACATGTTCTTTGTTTTTTTTTAAAGAGAGTGACTTGAGGTTTTTAATAATTTTTCTTGCCGAGCAAAACACCTCATTGGAACTGTGGGCTTTAGAGGCAATGCTATATACAACTTTGTCTCATCTACGTTGGTACAGCTGCAATAGTCAACAATGAAGGCTCTTGCAGAATTGAAGCCAAGGTTAGCATATATAGGTTGAATTGGAAAGGACCTGGAACTGACCCCATTAATGAGAGTGAGAGTTTCCAGAAGTTATAAAATGACTCCTTCCTTCCACATAGGATTAAAATCATTTTTAAGGACTTACATTTAATCCTATCCACATTTCCAACCTGTTAAGTAGTATATTGCAATCCACCATATCAAACCTCTCATTGACATCATTTAGCACTAAGATACGATCTTATTCTGTACTGTGTTGAGTTTGGAAACCTGATTTAAAATTGTCAAAAAGTAAATTTAAGTTCAAGTAATCACTGGGGGTATTAAAAAACAGAATTTCCGCAATCTTGGGTATAGTTTGTGAACATGCAAGGTGGGGGGGTTTGAGCATGGAAGCATCCAGCTAACTTTTTTTTCAGAATTAGCTTAATGGCAACTATATTGAGAAGTTTAGGAAACTAGCCTAAAGCAATTCATTATTTTCTATATAAAATGGCGCAAATTAAGCAATAGTTTTGAAAAAATTCAGATGGTATAAAGTCAGGGCAGCACGGTGGTACAGCTGTAAAGTGTTGGCCTCACAGTTCTGAGGACCGGGTTTCAATCCCGGCCCTACCTGTGTGGAGTTTGCATGTTCTCTAGGTGCCTGTGTTTTGGTAAAATCTTTTTCTGACACCATAACCAAGGAGACAATCTAGGCTTTCTGTATTTTTATAACAAAAGAAAGGAAAATCTTTGCAAAGAGAGGAAAAGGTACAAGTCTCAGGAGTTGTCACCCCTTACACTAAAGATCAGACTATAAAAGTCCTTTGGTTATATGAAAGAGAGACATAAAGAGAAAACAAGACAGTTATCTCTGTCCAGCTGTATACACATGGAGCCAGTAAAAACAACATAACATGAGGAACAGCTTGACCGGGAGAACTAGAACCCATAACAGGATAAAACCTGTTAAAGTTGAAGGTAGAGCTAATAGAACTAATATTCGGTATAGATGCAAAACATAAACCGCCAAACAGTTTCCCCCCTTTTGATTAATCCAACCTAATCAATCAGTAAACCCTACCAATTAAAATAATCAAAACACTAAAAACAAAGCCAATTAAGCACTAAATATTCTTTTTTTTTTAATCATTGGCTTTTCCCGTTAGGGGTTGCCACAGCGTGTCATCTTGTTCATGACGCCGGTCTGCCTCCCAGCGCACTCAGCCTGTTGACTAAGCGTCCCCTATCCGAGTGGGCTCTATCTTTTTGTCCTCTCCTACCTTGCCATCTGCACCACCCATGTGTTATGATTATCCTCCATGCCTGACCCATTCACCACCACATGTTTTGCTAGACTTAGATTTTTCTGATTTTGAGGAGGACCTGGACTTATATAACCACCTGCCCGATTCTGACTCGGATACTGATTTTGGTTTTTCCCACCCTATTTTTAGTCCCAGTGAATTTGTTTCACCTCCCTCCGTTTCCTGCCCTCTTGTGCCTAAGCCCAAGTCCTCTTCCTCTGACCATTTCTGGGGCACCCATTTGTCCATCCATCCAGGGCCCCCACGTGGTGGTCAGAGGAGGCACCAAGCAAGCAAAATCCGCCCATCAGTCAACTCATTCTATATCAGCCATGTTTACCAGTTCACCCTCACAAGTCCCTGTGCACTCTGCCACCCTCGTATCCATGCCTGCCAAGCCTGGTTGGCAGCAGGCTGAGGACGAACCTGATGACCCACAGTCGCCTCTTGCTTCTGTCTCGGCGGCGACCGATCCATAGCCGCCTCTTGCTCATGTTGCGGCGGCGTCAGACGCCCAGCCACCTCCCGCTCATGTCGCTGCGGCGTCAGACGCCCAGCCACCTCTTGCTCATGTAACTGCAGCGTCAGACAGTCGAACCCCAGCCGCCTCTCGCCCACGCCTTGGCGGCCCTCAACCCCGAGCCTACTCTCATTCAGGTCTCGGTGGCACCTGATCCACAACTGCCTCTCGCTAATGTTTCAGCGGCACCTGAACCCCAGCCGCGTCTCACTCATGTCTTGGCAGCACCTAGTGACGGACCGCCACCTCTTGCTCTTGTCAGGGCATCGCCTGACCTCCACCTGCCTCTCCACCACACCTCGGTCGAACTTGATCCCGACCCGCCTCTCAACCATCGACCCTGAGCCACCCCTCGACCCCAAGCCGCTTCTCAACCATGCCTCGGTGGGGCTCGACCAGCGTCATTAGAATTTGGGAAATCAACAGTTTACCTTATATTTTGCACTAATAATGTTAGCTAGTTGTTGGATTGGTAGAATCTTTATTTGTAAATCTTAATAGTACAAAAGTCAATTATAGCTCAATAGATTAATTAATCAGATGTAAAAAAGATATCGCTGCTTCTTTTTTTTATACACTAAAAAGTTTAGATAGTTGAATTGGTGTTTTATGTTTTACAAGTGGATATTTAAATATTGTTAAAAAAAATAGATATCCTAGATTCTTTAAACGAGATATTTCTTTGACTTCTCCAGAAACGTGTCTAATGAAACTTATTTTGCAAAATGTGTCCATATGATGCTGTTGTTGTTGGGTTTTTTTCTTTCAATGACCGGTGGACAGTGAAGTGTCTTTCCATTGAAGCAAGCAACATCAGGAGCCGTTTTTCGTCCCACGCAAAAGCTCTGTTGTAACAGTGTCTGTGTCACATTGTCAGACTTGAGTCATGTTTTTGGGGAAATAAGCTTCAAAGTAGGTAACGCTTTATGTATGGTAAATCGACTTCACACGTCATGAATGATTGACTCACATCCGGCTTGCAAAAGCGCACATCTGAAACCGGCAGGCGCCGGTTTGTTGCTGGCCATCTCGAGCAAACCAGTGATCCAAAAAAAATTTAAAAAAATAGACTGGATGGCACGTACACGTCGAGCAGTATGTCGATTAGTTGAAGATATTTGGCCGCCATTTTGGTATTCCCAACACGTGTGGAGGACATGCCTTAGAGGTTGGATTACGGTGAGGTTTTTCTCAAAATTTGGCATGTAGAATTAAAACTGGTCGTGTGAGCTTGACATTTTTTCAGATCTGGTAATATGACGGATTTTTAATTCAACTTGCAAAGCAAAGCATTTTTCTGTAGTGCATTTCATACACGAGGTAACTCAATATGCTTTACTCTGTTAAAGGCATTTGAAAACAAAGAGATAAAACATTTAAAACGGGATGGAAACAATAATGACAAAAAAATATTTAACAAAGACAATTAAAACCACATACAGTGCAAGTAAAATGATCAAAAGTGAATATATTCTAAAAAACATGAGAAAAAAGAAAAACATTTTCAACCTACTTGAGATGAAAGCATATATATATATATATATATATATATATATATATATATATATATATATATTATATATATATATATATATATATATATATATATATATATATATATGGGCACTTACCTGTATGCTAACATGGAAAATGAAAGGCAGTGGAATATGCTTTTATATCAACGAGGAATGGTGCAACGTTAGAAACGTTACAGAGCTCAGCACACACTGCAGAATTTTTCGTTAGCTACAACAACCTAACTATAAAAAATAATATTGAACTAACCATTTACGGAGTGTCTTGCATGGACGTCAAAAGAATACAAATTTCAAATAGTACCCAAAGCAATGTTTTGGCCTGACCGAAAGTTGAAGCCAAATTACCACGTGAAAGTGGTCTGTGCGCAGTCTGGTTTTTATGCTACGTCATTGAGCAAACCTGTTTCGTTCATAGACCCAAGAGCCGACGTCGAGAGGGTTGGCCCGTGCAAACGCACCATGTTGAATGTGTCTGATCTGCCAATAAACTATCCATACATGCATTTTTTGAGCCACTTATCCTCACGATAGAGAGCTGTCATTGGATAGGAGTCAGGGTAAACCCTGAACTAGTTTCCCCCCAATTGCAGGGCACATAGAGACAAACAGACGCACTCACAATCATAATCACACCTACGGGCAATTTAGAGTGTCCAAATAATGCATGTTTTGAGCATATGAGAGGAAACCAGTGTTCCCAGAGAAAACCCACGCAGGCACAGGAGAACATGCAAAATCCACACAGGTGGGGCCAGGATTTGAACCACAGTCCTCAGAACTGAGAGGCCAATGCTGTACAGCTGCCGCTACCCGTAAACTCATGCAAGTCAATACAGTGAACTTCATAAAGTGTCAAAAAATTGAACTTAAATGATCTTGGGAATTTGCTGCAATATAACAAAGAATGAAAACTTCGTGGGGTTCTGTCT